>NC_092208.1:3254825-3341498 GCF_043381705.1 Parasteatoda tepidariorum | reverse complement strand
GGTTGCCTTTTTAAGTTTCCCTGGTGATAAACTATTCAAATTATTGTTGTTTGCAAGATAATCAATCACTATTTGTAGAAAGAAAAGCAGAATACACACTTTATACAATAGAATATATTTGTTTTAAAAAATATATAAGGCAATGTTATTTATTCTTAGCTTTTTTTTTTATAGAATTTATAATAAGTAAGATTTTCCTGGGGCCCCCGGGCACTACCCGGGTGTGGCTGGTTGTCCTTTGGGGCGGGTAAGCCATCGATTTTACCTTTTATTTACTTCTGACAGAAAAATGAAACATTTTTTTTTCTGCCTACATTATTTACCCTTTATGCTTTTAACGCAAAGGTGTGAGAAATTATCGGCCAAAGAGAGCGATTATCGGCCCGCAATTTATTGGAAACCTACTTCAAAAATATACACCTTCTTGTTGACAAAACATATCTACCTTTTGTTCAATTCCTACTATTAGTTCACACTCTCCCTATATACAGTACAGAACCCGTTATCCGGAAACCGGAAAACCGAAAAACCGGAATGAAATTCGATAAATTTTCCCGCCATTTTAAAAAAAAAAATTTTTTTTTCCTCATAAGATTTTAGGATTTTTCTCTTTTTTTTTTGAAAGATGTTCACCTTACCATTATTTTGGAAATAATCATTAGTGTATTACTTCATCGTTTTTCTTTTTAAGATTATTTCCAAAAAAAAATTTTTTTTAGTTGGGTTTAACAATAAAAAAACGGCTTTTTGTAGCGATTAGTTATTAGTTATCCGGAATAGCGATGGTCCCGATTGTTCCGGATAATCGGTTCCCTACTGTATCTTGTTCAAATGTTCAATCGTTCATAAAATACTTTTTATTCATCCCCTCAACTTCAAATACAATTTTTTGAACTTGCAGTGGATGACACTTGATGTTAAAAGAGTTTTTTTCAAATATTAATTCATTCATTAAATTTAATTCATTAATTTTAGTTTTATATGGGAGAAATTTTTTTAAATTATTTAATAAAAAGTAACTGAAACAAAATGTTTCATTGTTGATCTAAGTAGGAACTGACTTTAATTTATTTTACTTGTTTCGCTTCTGACCGCTAGCCAGTAGTTGTTATCAAAAACGCTAAAAGCAATTCATTAATAATTTTTTTTTAAGAATTTCTTTTAAACAATAATTATGTGTATTTGCTTATAACTACCAGCTCCTTATATCGACAATTCCATTTACTATAGTGAATCGTCGTTATAACGAATATTACTGTATTTTATTTTTTCGCAAAACGAAGTGCAACGTAAAAACAGGTGTTTGCTACGATTTTTTTTTTTTTTTACTTTAGAGGTGGTTTGTGCTTATTTTGTAAGAAATACATATTTATCTATTAAAGATAAGTTAAGAAATATATAAATAAACATGAAACATCTTTAATTATCTTATTTTCAATGTTGTTTTTTTAAGAACAAAACAAAAACTAAGGATTACGATTTTTTTTTTATTACTCTGGTTAAAATTCAGCAGATAAAAAATAACCGTGAAAGCTTAGGTTTTTATCCCCTTAACCCAGAGGTCGCCAAAGTGGTCTATATAGACCCCCAAGGGTCTATTTAACAAAAGCAGGGGTCGATCTGAGACAGGGGGTTGAATGGGGGTCGATCCGAATCGGAAGGGTCAATTGTGGGCCGAAAAAAGAAACAGTTCTCAGTACGCAAATCACACATACCTAATTAAATATGTAAAATTTGTGAATTTTTTTTATAATTGACTCAATATCAGTTTCTTTATAAAACATAAATTAATAAACGTATATTTATTGGGGTGAAACAAGTATTTACGTACCACCGCGCAGTGGCACGAACTCAGCGCAGTTTATAAGTCATATGCATATGTGCGCTTGTCCAAATGTCACGTGTGACGAGCATTGACGTTACAAATGCAAATATCATACGCAGTTTCAGCTATCTTTGCAAACTGTGTTGAATATTTGCAGTGTCATTATTAAAACTTTTATAGTTTTGGATAATTAGTTATTGTTTCGATAAAACCATTCGTTTGGTTTAGATATCAATTTTAATTATCAATGCACAAAAAAGAAGGTAAGCATTAATAATATGGATTAGTACAGCCCGCGACAAAACTATAGCACACTTTGTATTTTTTTACGAAAATTACAAAATTGACCAATTTTGACGAAAATTAAAATTGACCAATTTTGAACCCAATATAGCGAACCTTGCAAAAAAACACCAGGCCCACCCATCTTATTGATCAAGAAGCAGTAAATCTTTAGTTACTTTACTTATTATATCTACTTATGCATAATTACTTATTATTTAATAATAAGGTATTTAAATTTCAATATTAATATATTTTTCATAAAACTATTGTTACATAATGTACTATTACTTTAATAAATGTTTAAAATCATAAAATAAATGTACAAACACAGTATCTAATAGAGTTTTATTTTAATTAACAGAAAATTACTTTTGCGGGGGTCGATGGAGATTTCGAAAAATTATGTAGGGGTCGATAATCAAAAAAGTTTGGCGACCCCTGCCTTAACCTTTTGCTTACGGCTGATACACAGGGACCGATCAAGACAAATTCAGGCCCAAGGTCCACAAAATTTTCCGGGCCCCTAACAAAATATTTTGAAATTAAATTTCTGAAGAGTAGTCCTAACAATAAAAAGTATCTATTGAACTGCATGATTCAAGAGAAATATTCTAAGAAACTTTGAAAGCAGCCAATTGAAGATTATTTTTCTAAGCTAAAGTTTAAGCATCTAAATATTAAAGCAAAATATAAAGCAACAAAACAATGTTGTACGAAAATAAAAATAATTTGGTGACCACAAACAATTGAAATCAGTGATTTTCGCTATAAGTCACTGATCAGCTGAATTATTTTAAAGATTGTAGCCTTCCATCTTCCATCTACAGTTTTGCATATTTGTTAAGAATAAGCTTTTAGTTTTTGTTGACAATAATCATTTATAAGAGACTTTCAAACATGCAATATCGTTGCATTTGCTTAAGCCGTTGGAGTAAAAATTGCACCCATTAAAATTCAACTGCACTTACGAATTTGATGAGTGCAATGTTTACACGAGTTTGTTTTATCACAATAAAAAGAAAATTTGAAACAAAAAATGCCTTTTTTGAGAAAAACTGTTTCTTTCAGAACTTTTTTTTAAAAGTAATATTGTGGACTTTTGACTAATTTTTGAAGCCCCCCAGAAAGTGTGGGCCCTAGGCCCGTACCTATTGGGCCTAGGTGATAATCAGGCCCTGCTGATACAACATGTGGACCACAGGTGATGGTACAGTATAGTACACCGTGAGCAAAGGGTTAAATCCCCTTCATTGATGGATAGTTTTACAATAAGTTGGCATAAGTCTACTTATAAAGAGTGAAAAAAAATTTATCTATATTTTTAATTTACGTATTTTACACAAATACGTATTTTGAGGAACAAAAGCTAAATATCTCCCTTACATTAAAAGGAGAAAAAAATTTTCTTTACGATTATTTTAATTAGGAGTCTTGATGTAATATATTTATCTTAACTAACATTCGAACGATTCTTTCCATTCATTTCTCTCTTTTTCCTTCTCCCTCCTCGCTTCAGTGACGTCGCCTGTGTGTGACGTCAGCTATCCTTTCCTTCTTTCTTTTGCTCATTGTCAAGGATTTATTTTTTAATTTGAATTTTTTTAAACTTATATATGCTGTTTAAAATTTTCCGTAATGTCAAATTTAATAATGCAAACGTATTTGCTACTAGGTGAAAATTAAAAGAGTACATTTAGCTTATAAAATCGTTTCGATTCGAATTTCAATTTGGGTATCTCGGTTTAATTTTTTTTATTCTGAACTCATAGATTTTAATTTCATTTTATTTCAGATAATAATATTAAAATCGAATTCGAATTTATAATTTAAACGTATTTACTCCTGGGTGAAAATCAAAAGAGTATATTCAACTTATAAAATCGTTTCGATTCGAATTTCAATTTGGGTTTTTCAATACTGTTTTTTATTTTTTATTCTGACCATATTACTTTTTAATTTAATTTTCTTTCAGATTGCATTTAGTATTTTAAAATTAATTAATGCCTGCGGAAAATAAAAAAATGATCAATGAAAAAGAAATCGAAATCATGCTTTTTTGATGTAAATTTCTATTCTCGGTTTTTAAATATGTGCATGTAATTGGAATTGGATGGATTAAAATCTGACGATTTTTTTATCTCGGACAAACGACTTTTTAAAAAAATTTTTTTTGTAAAGAATTTATTAGCTTTGTTGGCTTAGATGTTAGTGTTTTCCAAAGATAAATGCGATTGTTATGTATAATTGCGTTATAATAAGTTTAATATTACAGGAATAAGTCTAACGTTTTATCTCAAATAAAATTTGAACAATTAGCAATTTTAAAATTTTTTTCCAAAATGACCATGTCAAATTTCTTTTTGATTTTTTACCTATTTCCATCCAGTGGCGGATCCAACGACGGGGGGGGGAGGTCATGATCCCCCCCCCAAATTGAGAAAATAAATAAAAATAATAATTTTTTTACTAGTTTACAAAAGAAATAAAATATTTTAAGAAATATTTAAGTGGGCAAATGCACCTAGGTAGGTCGGAAAAATCGTTTTTTTCCCCCCATCTAATTACGTTCTTCACTGTTTCAAGAATCACAATCCAAACGATTAAAACGAAATTCGTCATAGTTTCATTGTAAACATTAATAATGTTGCTCGATCCAAGCTCGCTTCAACAGGATTGTATAAAGGTGACCAAAGATTGTATAAAGGTGAAGATGGGAAACTTGTGAAACTCGTAACTAAAATCTGGCACCATGTTTGAATTATTAATACTCGAAATATTTATGTATTGTTCTATTGTTCATTATGAAAAAAATAAATGAGAAGACTAGCATTAAAAACCCCAGTTTTTTTTTTAAAAAAAATATTTAAAAAAAATTAATTATGAGGGATTAATTATAGGATCTGAGTCTATGACCCATCCCACAGGAAAAATTTCTGGATCCGCCCCTGTTTCCATCCTATAAAATAACTTTAAGGGTCGTTCTCCTGGTGATAAACTATTCAAATTTTTGGTGTCTGCATGATGATCACTTTTTACACGAGAATATATTTATTTAAAAAAATATATAACACGATGTTGTTTATTTATGGATTTTTAATATCATTTATAAAAAGCAAGGGTCTCAAGGGCCGCCTGAATGCTTGGGGCGTCCGGTGTGCCCAGTCCGGTATGCTATTTTAGGAGAGAGGAAATGGGCTAGTGAAGCGATCTTAAAAGTAAAAAAAAAAAAAAAAAANAAAAAAAAAAAAAAAAAAAAAAAAAAAAAAAAAAAAAAAAAAAAAAAGAAATGTAGCTAGCAGTTCCCAGAGTTGGCAATAGATAGCAATACAAGATAAATGAGAGAACATTAGGTTTTGACTATCTCTTATCTAAGTTGAAGATTTTTTTTAATATTTATTTTTAAAATAAATCCTTGTTTTAAAGATTCTATTTCTTAAAACTGTTCGATCGATTTTGTTGAAAATTTGTAGTATGACATAAAAAAAGCAAAAACACATTCTTTAAAATAACGTAAAAATTTGAATACCATACAATTTAAAATTTTTCAGTTGTTATTAAATAATATTAAAATTATAAGCAACTATAAAAAATAATTTCGTGCATGCAATCTATTTTGGAAAAACAAATTTTATGCTTGCAGAATTTTTAAAATGCTCTAGGTATGGTATGCACAAAGTAAAATTAACATTAAAGGGTATGTTTATTCAGAGAACGTACTTTTTTTGGACCTGATTTCGTAACTTAAAATACCGTGTGCACTTATTAATTAGCATATTTAAAGTTAGGGTTTAGAAAAATTAAGAGTGAGTTTTAGTACCTGAAAATTTGAGGATTAAATCAAAAATTGTTATTTTAAAGTTTTCTGGTTTTTTCTTCCTTTTTTTAAATTAATTAATTTATTTATTTTGCGCATTGTATATTTGTTTGGAGTACAAGTTCAGAAACAGTGTTCCTGAACTTTTCACTTGTATAAACATTATATATAAAATGAAACATTATATAAGAATATTAATATGGAAAAACATTTTCATAGCCTGCTCTGCCGTGCAATAGTTAAATCAACGAAAACATTTGAAATTCATAACTGAGATGTTTATATATTTGTATGATGAGCTATTTAACGCAAAAATTTTGTTTTCAAAAAAAAATTTTGAATTTGGAAAATTGAGGATTATTTTTATTAACAAAATTCAAACTACTCAAAGAAAATATTTTTGAAGGAAAATTCAATTTAAATCTTCATTATACAGTAATTTTGCAATAATAATGCAATATTATTTTTAGAAAAGCAAATAGTTAATAATTATAATTAGGAGGCCTGTGACAAATCAGAAACTGACCGTTGGACACGTGCCCCGAATGCTCTCCCGTAAATAAATTTCTAAATGTGATATAAATTCTTTATATTTTATAAAATTTTAAAAAGTTTGTGCTTATTTTAAAATGATAAAAAATAATTAATAACAGTTTTTGTGGTTCAAAAATGTTAAATAAAAAGAAAATTGTTGTTAAATTTTAATTTGAATTTTACACAATTATAGTTTAAAAAATTAAAAGACTCCATTCAGTGTTATAGGCTTTAATAAAGTAACTGAAATTTTCTGAAATTGGAAGAAAAAAAAAACTATTAAAAAATGAATCCATAGATTTTATTTTTAATTGAAAAAGCTGGAATATTAAGAACAAAATCTGGAGTGAATTGATTTTTTTTTCGTTCTTAATTTCTTTTAAAATTCAGATTAATTAAAGAAAAAATAATATTTACAATAACGGCTTTATTTGAGTTTTAGTTCTTACAAGTTACATTTTATTGAGTATTGATTTGTGCCTATTTAAAATTTCTGCGAAATAAATACATTATTTCGCAGTACATATACATAAATACATATCTTTACTTTTCCCGTACTTTCTCTATCAACTTTTTTTTTTATCCATTTAAAAAATAATCTGCAGTGCTCACACCGTGCTGCATATTTTTTTAGCTGTCTCCCCCTTTTTTATCCTTCCCCCTCCATCAACGGGGAAAAAAAATTATGGTCGAAGCGCTTTTCCAAAAAATATACATACCTCAATGATTTATGCATGGAAAAAAATAGAATTTTTATATATATTTAGTTTATTGACTAGAAGAATATTTAAAATAAATGAGTGATAGATTATAAATAAAAGAAAACTTTAAACATTCTTTTTTACAATTTAAAAACGTAAATGAATAATAATAAAGGGCAATGTTTGTTTCGTTTTAAGCTGGTAGATCTATTTCATTCTTATGAAAGATCCGCATAGATGTATCATTCTCAGCTACGTCAAACTTTCCCTACCCTGATTGGTTGCTCTTTCAATGAAGTCAGAGCGTGGCCGCGACAAGGTTGCCTAGTTCATCAGCAGATTACGTCAGCGCTTGAAAGTGAAATGCAGAACTGAAACAGGTTTTGGTAAAATAAAATAAACTTTTTCATTGCTTTTTATATATGCAGTAGTGCCATTTGACCGGCTTGAAAAATGTAATGCAGATCAGCCCCTAACAACAATGCAAGCATATTCAATATTTTTTAAAATTTATAAATAAAGTTATTGTTGTATAGACCTAGCAGAAAATTACAAGATCTACTACAACCAATAAGACTGTACAACTCCAGACATTCTAGGCACGTGATTAAAAACCTAACCAATCGCAGCTCTTAATTTTACTAGCTCTGTTACTCATTCACCATTTTTAGGTCAAGAAACAGCTACGAGTTGGGAGCTCGTGTTGATTATGTGGTTCTCCAGAATTTCTGACGTTTTGTAAGTTAAATGCAACTCTGCTATTTGTTGTCTTACATTGCATACGCTAATGTGATTGCTATAAGTCCTGACTGCGATGTTTTGGAGTTGCAATTGTCCACTCCATATCTTGCAGAAAATAAAATAGCAATGTTTTGTGTTGTCGATCCGCATTGAGGGACAACGGCAAAAGTGTACGTGAACTACTGTCAAATGTTGTGTTGAAAGTAAACAAGTCTTTTCTTGTTATCGTGCCCATACAATACAAATATTTTTTTATTTGAAGTAATTTATGGTGTGCAATAGTTTTAAGGAGTAAACATTTATTTAATAACTTAAATTATAAATCGTGTTCCTGTGTTTATATATAGGCATGACCTAGCATTAACGTATGAAAATACGATAACAAAAAAGCATTGGTATACGACTTGGCATACAAATAATACAAGCAATAATTGATGGCAAATGTATACGAACTAAACAAGTAAAAATTATCTGGGGCATATTTTATTTGTGATTTATTTTGTATGCAATAAAATTATTTGATTTAAAATAGTAGTTGGAGCTAGCAAAAACATTATGAGAAGGAAAATTAAGTATCACAACATCAGTTATTGCAACTGAAACATATTGCGATTTTAAGTAATATATTTTTCGACATTATTAATTAAGGGAAACTTATCTTTACATCCTGATTGTACTCTTTATTTTTGAGAATTTCTGATTTATGTCTTATTTTTTTTTAAGTTTGAAGAAGTTGCAAGTTCATTTGAAGAAGATTGCAATTTATTAATTGTTTAATTAATTTTAAGATCTCCAACATTTCCTTTCTTAATTCTTCAAAGTTGTCGTTAATGAAGTGTCTTAAGATATCCTTAATTAATAAAAATTGGTATATTATAACGAAATGAACATTGAAACCCTCATAGTGTGTAAAGTATGATATTAATCTACTTCTATTGTTGACGACAATTACCCTTAATTTGATTGCATGAAAGTTTTCCATGTTAAAGAAATATATTTAAAGCTCCTATTCCTTCCTTTATCACTGTATCTTACTGTTTTTAATGGGAGAATCCCCATATTTTGCTATTGTCTTATAATTTTCCTTTTTTAAAGTATTTTTTCATTCCTTTTTTTATAAAAACAAAAGAAAAAGTTTTTTGCTTTATTTCTTTTTTTTTAACAAAAATCTTAGTTTTCTTAAAGTTGTTTTTTCTCTCTCAAGTAGCAAAAACAAAAAGCTACTTAAACTATCACCAATTGTATATCTGCGAATCTATGTCTATGTTATACTAATTGCTTGACCATTGGTCATTAATCTTTCTTAAATTTGAGGCAATCTAGTTCTCAGTGTTTATATTTTTAACTTCTAGCCTTGTATTTTTAATTTTATAAAAGGTATTAGATTAAAAATAGTTCAAGTCTAAAGTACTGAAGTGATATTTCTCGGATAAGAGTAAGGCGATTATTCTAAGCAGTTACCTAAATCTGTAATAAATATGTGAGAAATATTTTAAGTTTTGTCGCATGACCCTGTGAAGTAGGTACAGGCATAAGCTTAAGTACTGATGTAACACACTGGAAATTTCATTTAATTTTATTGTTTTTTTAAAAGGCAATTTTTTCTAATCGGTACCTGTTCACACGTATTAAAATACCTTTTTTTCTTCAACATAGTGTTTAGTGCCTCATTCAAGTATCTTTATGTACTAAAAATTTACTTGTTAGAAAATAATACAGGGTTTGAGATTTTTTGGATTTAAATCTGATTTTTTTTAAATTCAAATACAGGGTAAGAACCTTGATTTATGATTAAAAAAACTTTATAAATGTTTAATCAAAATTAAATTAATATTAAAACTATATTATAACAGTATTTTAGATGCTCTAACTACCTAAAACAATTTTTCATTATAATACATAGCTTTGAATGCATAGCAACCAAATGCATGATTGAAATTTAAAGACTAGATGAAATAGAGATTTTAAAACCCTATTTTTGGCATATTAGGGTAATTTCTTTTTAAGATAACCTCAAACTTTAGAAATATACATTTTAAACCAATAAAATATGTAGATTTTAATTCCATGCTTTTCAAAAAATCAAAAGGTAGAATTTTAATTAACATTGTTTGTATTTTTTATTGAAAAAAATTCATGCTTAATAATTACTTTTTACAGCTATGCAAGTCTATAGTCTATATTAAGACAACATTAAATGTTTACTTTAATCTGTACTTCTTTAATCTCAATCAAAATATTTTTAAAAATGTAATTTCAAATGTTTTGAAATTTAACACACACCAAGAAAGAAAGTAATTTCGTTAACTAAAATTAATTGAAATAAATTTTAAAACTAAGAAAAGTATCAATAATTTAAAACACTGTTTTTTAACTTTTTAAATCAATATATGTATATATAAATCTGTTGATTTAAATCAACAAACCATGAAATAATATAAATATATATTCAAAATAATTTTGTTTAAATATTTAACTTAAGTACTTAGTAAAGTAACTTAAGTAATCAAAAGAGTGACTAGAAATTAAAATTAAACTACTCAGTAAAAGCTAGATAGTAAAAGCTATGTATAATGACTTTAAAATAATTTACCTGAATGTTTTTTTAATGATATCTGGTCAAGTCAAACATTTATGTATTATATATTACTTACCATAAAATTATTCGATGAAATTAAATTCCTACCAGCAGTTCTTATTTATTATGTCGTTTAATAATTTTGTGTCTATGGTGTTATGAATGTACATACGACCGAATTAATTCAATAAACAAAACAACTAATTTAATTTTAAGCTGCTTTTAGAATCTGTGTTTGCAGTAAATAATGGTTGCAGTAACTTGTTTCCTTGTTGTAAAATTTTCCTCACAAATTCTCTTTCTCCTTCATTACTAATTTAAAGTGTAGAAAAATGAGCTCAGACAAACCTAGAGTAAGCCACAAAGTTTCAAATACTGAAAAGAAAATTTTAAAAAACTAAAAAGGAAAATAAATAATGAGATGGTAACTTAGGATTATGCAAGGAGAAGTTCTCTTTGCATAATTTATTTGTATTTTAATATTTTGAAGTATTTTGTTTTTAACTATTAAAACTTCATGACCTACTCTAGGTTTTCCTGAACTTACTTTTTCTTTCTTTTAAATTAGTAATGAAGGAGAAAGAGAATTTGCAACTAAAATTTTTTTCCACGGTATGACGTCCTCTTAAGAGACAATATGTCAGTAGCTAGTCAAAAATATGAATTGAGGGCTGTAAAAAATAATAATAAAATTAATTTTATATTCGAGTCTATTTAATGCCAGTCAGAAATTGCATATTGCAGACAAATTAGTAGTTATCTGTTTGATATCTAGTTTTTGCATTTCCTTTTCTTTTATTGATTATACAAAGTTCCTTAAAATGTCCAAGTTGTGGAAAATTTTATACAGTAGGGAACCGATTATCCGGAACGATCGGGACCATCGCTATTCTGGATAACTGATTTTTCCGGTTTTCTGAATCGCTACAAAAAGCCGTTAAAAAAAATATAAACAACTGTCTGAGTTACGAAAAGCAAAAGATTTCCTACCTATTGCATAAATTAATCGAAACAAGAATGAAACTGACCAAGAAATCTTTTGCAAGAAAATTGCAATACTGCAAATTTTACCTACAAACTGAATGAAATTCAACTTAGTTTTCCGCACACGTTTGTGGGATTCATAGATTTTTCCCACTGTAGAAGAAACTTGCTATTCCCAATTTAAACAATTGTTCCAAGATTGATTTTATTATTAACATTTTTGATTGCAATGCTTTTTCTTTTCTTCTCTAGATTGGATCGATTTTCAAAAATGCAACTATGAATCGGCGGGGTGAAAACAAACACAAAAAGGCAGGAGGTGTAGCTGGTAAAACTGTTGCACCTTCTGCCAGGACCACACGAAGCAGGAAGAAAAACACCCACACTGAATCTATGAGCGAAGATAAGAGTGAAGGGGACGCTATTCCCACAATTTCTTCCCAATGCAACAATCCTGATTTATGCATCGATGAAACGGCAGCTTTTTCACCTCCTTCTCCTAGTGTAACTGAAACTTCCTACAATATGGTAGAGAGTCGGTCTTCGTTGGTACAGTGTAGCAACAAGTTGGAATCTTTGTACAAAAGGATGTCACCATCGCCACCTAAACTGGAATGCATTCAAACGGCAGTGGTCGTATCTCATCCCGTGGAACAACCGCGATTCTCGAATGTGTCGGATAATAACAGTTTCAAGGAAGAAGAAAATCTTAAACTGCTGGCTAAAAAGGTGCCAAAAAAGCGAAAATTCAATCCTGTGGACGTTGAGGACATCGTCAATTGCAGCAAAGAGATCAGTAAATCTTGCGAGCCTTCTAGTGTCATCACTAGAACTACTAATCAGGTGACTAATCAACAAACATCCCCTATTCAATACCCTTTTTTGTCACCAAATAATGTAAATATTGACTTGAAAGACTGGAAAGGACAAAGAGTTCTTGCTAAGTCTAATAACATTTATTTGCCTGGTGTTATAAAAGAAATTAAGAACGACTGTGATATTGTTGTGATGTTTGACAAGGACCAGACAACAATTTGCATATTGGACGTTTTGGGAAATGGAAAGTATGATGTCATTAGTGATCATAGTCCTTCACCGAGTCATATGAAAATTGGCATTTGTGTGTGCGTAAGAGTGAATCAGGATGATAATGTTTTTGTTGTTGGAGAAATAATTTCAATCAGCCCGAAACCCCCAGTTCAGTATAATGTTAAAATAGAGCACTCTGCTGATTATGGCTGGAAAGAGGCAAATGTCTGGGTTTCGCGGGCAAATCTTAGACTACTCTTACCGCCTTGGTGGGAAGAGCTTGATATTAACCCCCCACCTTCATTGCCTTTTTTAACAATGCCATCACAGCTTATTCAAAACAGTCTGCAAATCAAGCCTGCGGAAACCAGTGATAACTTGACCTGGGGAAATTGTGCTACTCCTATAGAGCACTCTTTAACTCCATCAAGTGCTTTTACCCAAGTTATTACGAATCGACAGAACTTTCCCAACATGCTGGGAGAATCTGAACTTTCTGAAGGACAGCCTTTGAGGATGACTCCGTCTGTTTCTGAGCTGTACAGCACCGTCACGCCGTCTCCTAATCGATTACAAGCGATGCCTCTTCCTAACACTTTGAATTCTAACACATCAGATCAAATGGTCCACGAAGCTGTTTTGAGTAAAAGTCCTCACTACGATGAAGATTCTTCCGACGACGACTTGAAGAGAGAGAATATCAAATTTGATCAAGATTATTTTACTTATCCATACCAGCGACCTTCTACTCTCTCCCAGGGTAGTTTGACACCTAGATCTCAGTCTCGCAAGAGCGAGACTGTTTTGAGTCGAACCAGTACCGATTCGTCAGAGTGTTTGGGTACTTCTCGCTCTCCGGCAATGCTGAATGCCAAGTATAAGAAAGGCGATATCGTTTCTACACCCAACGGCATTCGGAAAAAATTCAACGGCAAGCAGTGGCGGAGACTTTGTTCCAAAGAAGGATGCACAAAAGAATCACAGCGTAGGGGGTATTGCTCAAGGCACTTGTCTCTTCGAGGTAAAAATATCCGACCTCCCTCTCTTTCATTCCCAGGACGGCGTAAAGGAACTTTCAAGGACTCTGCGTCGGGTCGTGAGTTAGAATGGGAAGAGTCGTCTCACGACAGTGAATCGAATCCTGTTTTTTCGGAGAGGGAGAGAGTTCAGCGATGTTTTGATAGAGATGAAACAGAAGCTGCCAACATGTTGGTTTCGTTGGGCAACTCCAGGTCAGCAACACCTGCATTTTCTCCTACTCAGAATACGCATTCGATATCGCCACGGGCTTTCCAGACTCCCAATACTCATTTTACCCCCATAGCACATCCGCAGCACTCACCTACCGTTAGTGCACAACCTGGACAATGGAATTCACAAGAGCCTCAGATATTGAGTGCCATTATGTCAAACAATTATCAATCTACAGTTGCAAATTCATCCTACCACCCAGGCGCCATTCGGACAGAGGTCATTCAACATCCAGCTGCAATTCAAGAGCTAAATTCCCAACCTGAAGTGCGAGCGTCCGTTCTGCATTTGAGTACGAACCAATCTGATGCGTTTTCTGTCATCCAGAATGCCCGTCCTCTCCTAATAAGAGATACACAAGGAAATCACAAACAGGAGCATGTTATAATGAAAGCATCCAAAGACGGCACCGTGAAATTATCCGAGAAAAATGCCATCGAAGTCATATCCTCGATGGAGGATTCAGATTTTTCCCGTAATTTGCCAGATACACAAACCATATTTCTGGTTAAGAACTCAGTTAAAAGTGATGCCCAATTTCTCATGGAAGAAACTGAAGATGTAGCACCCATAAATATTCCTAATTATTCTGCCCAGAATGCGTTAGTTCGGGAAAGTAGTAAATTATTAGATAATGAGTTTTCCAAGTATATGGATGATCAGAGAGGCTGTTATAGTGTAGAAAATGACAATCCTAATCAGTATTCTCAATCATATGCACCTGTACAACTGTTACCTATTATAAATAATGAGGACCTTCCTGAGAAAAAAGATTTGACTGAAAGTGATAAGAATTCAGGTAAGTTTTATATAAAAAAAATTATCTCATTAATATTGACTAATTTTATTGAAACAAATTAAGGTATTTTTGTTCTCAAAATTTTTTTAATGGTTATACATTAAAAAATGTAAATTCAGTACCTACTTGCTCGTTTTTTTTTAAAGCGCAATTCTCATGGGTTTTTATGTGTTTTTTTTTCTTAAAAATTCAAATTAAAACTGGAGTTTTTCAGGAAGAATGTGGGTTTTCAGACAAAAAACAAATTGCTACTTTTTTATTAATACACAGCAGCCGAGTTACTGTTTAATTTGGCATCTGGTTCGAGTGATTTATGTCATCACATTTATTTAAACTGAAGTTTAAATATTTTTTTTTATTAAACTATTGATTTCGATAAATCTTTTTAAAAGATAACTCAGTAGCAAGCATAGTGAAAGAGTACTGATAACCCTGAGTTATTGAACTTTTACAAGCTTTGTAACAAATAGACTTTAAGATGTTTTAAAAGTAACAATATTTAAATTAAATAGTTTAATCAAATAAATGTAGGTAGTCCTAGAAATCCTGTGTGAGAAAAAGTTAAATAACTAAGGACCAAGAACCAAAATATTTTTGATGCTCCAGCTCCTCTTCTAGATTACAAGATGAGTTCTGGGCACACAAAGGCACCTGCTAAATATATTTATGCATACTTTTGAGTTTCAGATTTTAATTTAAAAGTTATATTGTAAAAAATTGTTTTTTAAAATTTACAATGTTCAGCTCTCACTGAAAAAATACAAATTTAATACGCAGTTGATTGTTATTTTTAATTTAATATAATAAAAAAAATAAAAATAGAGAAAATTAGGAAAAAGTAATAATAATAAAGCATTATGCAAAAGTCAGAAATTTTTCTCATTGTTTTTGCTTCTATTGTCGACAAACGTTAATGCTAGTATTTTGTAGAAATTTCTTTTTTTTAAAGATATTCCTAATATTTAGTGATGTAACAACTATAGCAGTGATAAGTTTCCTTTAAAAAAATATCTGGTAGTTGCAAATGAATTAAAATTAAAAAAGAGTAAAACTATTGGAGTTTAACTTATGTTTTCCCCTTCTAATTCAATTTATTCAAATACCGTCGACTAGAATCACCACGACAAGAATGAAGTGTATTATTTAATTTGAAACACAATGAAAAAACATGTTTTTTTCCCTCTATTTTTTAATAAGTATTATCTTATAGCTTTATTTATCCATTCACACATCTTTTGTAGCTTGGAATGATGCTAGGCCGATTCCAGTTTTTCCTTGGCATTCTTTAGTGCCATTTTTGAAGAATAATTCTGCTCCTACAAATGGCAATTCAGAGTTAAAATCATCTGTTGAACCCCTCAGTAAAGAACTGGGTTTGTATTTTTGTATTTCTAATTTTGCTTTAATTTTAAAATGTATTTTAATTCTAGAATTACAATTATTGGTGACAATTATTGAGGTATATGAAATTGAAATAAAAAATTTCCAAAATTAACTAAGTTCAAATTTTTTTATACAAAAATTAAAAGTAGATTCAAAAAGAGATTAAAGTTTAATTTATGGCATGTGTGGTTTTGATTGGCACAGAATAATTGCAAAATTTGAAGTGTGTATAAGGTCTTTATTTTGCATTACCTGCCTTTGTTTTGAATTGAAAAGTTCTGTATTTTGTAATTTTAAACTAAAAAATGAACTAACAAATTATGCATGCTCACAAAAAAATCTACATTCCTTACATTTAACGGTCTAGTTTTAACTGAATTTTGTTGATGGTTCTAAAGTAAAAAAGGCTTTTTTTTTAAAAATATATTTCAATAACTGTCACCATTTATCATTTAATTTACTTTAACATTCAGTCACAAAAGGGCAAATCTACAAAAAAGTAACCCAAACTTTTAAAATTTCTGATTTTAAGAAACTTAACATATTTTATATAATTTTAAAGTATGTGAAATGTAATGTATGTGAAATGTAATGTATTCATTGGAAAATTCAGAGTTTTTCTTTAGAAACTGAAAAATAAAATAAATTTTGTTTCTTATTTTCGTCTTTTAAAAGATGGTGACCACTCAAAGCACAATCTATGGGATATTTATTGATGATATTTTAACTTTATTAAACTATTTAATTTACTATAGCATTATTTCTTTTAAGTATATGCAACTTATTTTGCCAAAATATAAGCAAAAACGACTATTTTACAATTAATTATGAAAATTTTTTTTTTACCAATCATCTGCTGAAAAAAATAAATTCGCCATTTTATGCTTGCAATTTGATGTTATTTTGACTATCCGTTTATTCTCATAACTGCCATATTTAATTTAGAAGTATGTAACTTTTTCTATTTCTTAAATAAAATTCATGTTTTTTAAAATATTATATTTAAAATCAGTTCCAGCAGAACCAGAAGAAGGAGATGACGATGTTTTTGCAACAGCTGAGAATCTTCCCTTAGATATTGGAGAATTATCAGACAAACGTCGCTCGCAATCACTCAGTGCTTTGTCCAAAGAAGAAATGAAAAGTCCGAAAAAGGTATTCACTTCTTAAATAACCTTTCTGGTTTTATTTAATAATGGGAATTTAGAAAATATTTAATTAATCATTTTTTAACTCTCTAATACAGAAAACACATTCTTGTAAGACGGAAATTTTTTTTTTTTTTGCTGTTTTATTATCAAATGTTACTTAAATAACAGCCATGAAAATAAGGGTTGAATTTTTGATGTCAGGACATCTGCTTTTTGACATGACATGTCAAAAACCTGTCAAACTATCAAAATCCTTCAAAAACCTGGGGCACCTTTTTAATATTACAGACATTTTATTAAATACTAAATCATGCACAATACTTGCATTACATATTTCTATAATTATGATTTATATTATCTATCACATATAAAAAATGTCTCCAAAATTATAGAAACCATTTATTTTTCTAATGGTACTTTAAGACCTATGTTATAACTACTCAGTTTATATTATAGGTAATAACTATGAGTTATTAATCATTATCAATCTAAATATTGATTTTAATTCTTTTATGTTACAATTTTATCGGATTTTTTAGATTAATTAAAATTATAAGGTTCTCCAATAATTGTCAGTTCTCAACATATAATTTTTTTTATTCATTTTCAATATTTGTTGTAATTAATTATATTAAAAAAAGAGCAGAAAATGTCTGACCGCGCCGACAAGGATTTGGAGGAAATTCAGCCCTCAATGGAAAAATTTTTCGTCTAAAATAATTCTGCAAAATTTTTTGTTACAAAAATGTTGCTTGCAAAACTTTTTCTTGTTAAAAAAAACCTATGTCAATTTGTGTATTTATTAGTTTGAATTCCTTAAGTTAATAAGTGGGACCTTAAATTTAATCTGATAAATTATCACTAGTTCATTATATTTTAATTTCTATTACTTTATAACGCATATGCTCGTTTATTCAGGAATTGTGTAAAATCAAATGGAATTTTTTTTACATAAACTTTATTTTTCAAAAAATTTTTTAAACATTTATTGTACTGAAAAAAAAAATCGAAAATTTTTAGGGAATAAGATAAGAAACTTAGTTCATAGGGAATATTAGGCTCTGAGAATTTTCTTCACTCTTGCTTATATGCCAAAAACAGGTCCATCCAGAATTTGATCTAATGATCAGGACTCATTCTTTGATCTTGCTTATTTGTACAGGACTCAATAATCTAGGACTCCTTCTTACTGGTTTCAGAGGGTAACCTGAAATATGTTAAAAAATAAGTGCAGACTATATGTTAAGCTACAAAATTGGACAGAAAAACGTACTTTCTCTGAATAAATATACCTCTTTTTTTCGGTCAATAGTTCCTGAGAAATCGTATTTTAAATATCTTACTTTTTTGAAATTCAATTTCTCAGAAACTGTTTGACCTATTTTTCACAAATTTTGTATTTTGCTACTTAAAATTACATTATTTAAAATTATTCAAAAAATTGTCGACCTAACAAATCAAAATTTTTTAGAGTATTCTTAAATAAAATAATAAATATTCACATAAAAGTTTTTTTTTGCATGGAATTATCTTTGGATAAATGAATTTTATAATTGTGTGTAAAAAAATTTCAATTCACTTTATGAGTTCTGGAGATATGGCATAATATGCAAAAAGTGAAATTTAAATTAAAGGGTTCAAACTTTGGAGTGCTCTCTTGACCAAACTAATGGCACCATGTTTCCTAAATTGCTGCTACCGCCTATAATATGGAGTCAAAAATTCGAATCCGTCAAAAAAAGGTATGTTTATTCAGAGAAAATACGTTTTTGAGTCTGACTTCGTTACTTAAAATTAGCATATTTTTGGTCACCCCCTCAAGCCATTAAGACAGCTTCCTAAGACGTCAAAATTTGATCATTAGATCAAAAGTAAAGTTATTCAGGGTGGTCTTTTTTTTTGCACTGTACATGAATATTTCCAGTATTAGTAAACTAATGTTAATTATATTTTAATGTATAAGTATAGTTCACTGATTAATCAACGAATTATAATTTATAAAACTATAAATGTTTGTTTAAATGAGTTAATAATTTTTTCAATTAATCAATTATTTATTTAAATTGCTATCATATTTAGTGCGGTCATTAGAATAAATTTTCTAGTTACATATTATTTTATTATGTTAAATAGCTTTAGTTTGTTTACTTTCGATACTATGCAGCTCAGCATCAATCAAAAGAATAGTTTTGAATTTTGGTCTTATTTATAAAAACTGAAAAAGGAACAGTTTATTTTTTCCAATTTTTTTTTTTCTTTCAAAAACTGCCTTCAAAACTTTTTTTTGTTGTAATTGCATGCTTTAGGGAAAGGAGCAGTTAAAATGGGAGTAAATAAAAATTGATTTTATATATAATGAATAGGATGATTGTTAAGTGTTTTCTTTTTAAGCTCATTGTTTTTGTATTTTTATTTTCAATTTTTTAAGAAATTAACAGAGAAGATAAATGTCGATTTAACACCTTTTTTATTTATAATTATGTAATATTTTCTTCATCAAAATTTGGATTTTTGACTGTAATTGTCAAAACAAAAAGGGAGTTTAATATCAAAATAATTCAAGAATATAATTAATCGATCACTTGTAGTTTTATATGTATGTTTATTTATAAATACATCTTATTTATAATAGTTAATAATTATCCTTACACTAAAATTTTGGGTTTTACACTTGTCAAAACTGTTTTTTTGACATGACAGATAAATATGGTCAGAGCCGAATAAAACCGTCAATTGTCAAAAACTTGCCAACCCTGATTAAAATTTGATGCTGGAAATGGAAACTATAGTCTTTATATAGTTCTTTTTTTCATTATTATTTCTATTCAGAAGTCTCTCATTTATGTGAAACTACGTTTAACTTGTCTCCTTACTCTTTTATTACTGTATCCTCCTGTATATTACCATATTCCTCACTTATACTACCATACCTCATGATTATTACTTTATTTTGGCAATGATTAAGTTGTCAAATAACTTAAATAGTTTTATGTAAAATTATCATGAATTTCTATTGCTTGAAATGGAAACCTTCATCCTCAGTGTAGATATTTTTTATTTAGAAATCTCTTGTTTATGGGACCACCATATTTAAGTTTAGCTTCAGCTAATGAGGGCATACTTATCATTTTTGTCCTTTATTTATGTTAAAAACAATTTTTAATTTGTGGTATTCCATGTTATAATATGAATAAATGTTTTGCCTTTATCTATTTCCTTGGTCATTGCAGCTGCAAAGTGTTTTTGTCCAGTTTTTCCTTAAGAATTTTTTTTCTAAAAAAAACATACCTAAATTATCTAGTTTCATAAAAAAAAATAATTATGCTTTTTCTAAGCAAATGATTCTTCTACTCAATTAAAATTGCTCAATGGGATATCAATTGTAAATATTAATTATCGCAAGCATTTTAACTAATTTATAAACAATATTTGAAGACCATACTGGTAAATGCGTTCATTGACAATTTGAAAACTCAGAATTATTTTTAAAGTTTAAACTGCTGTATATGTGCAATATTATGTTCTGCCAATGAGTAATTATTTGAACTAAATGTTTTATAAACAGTTGTCTAGTGTTTGTGTGGTTTCTTAAGATAGTATTTTCCCCATGATTTATTAAAACTTTTAACTCATTCTTCCGCTAAACTCTTTTACTAATTTAATTTTATTTAATTAAATTAATAAATTTTATTAATTTTAATTTTATTAATTTTAATTTAATTAAATTAATAAATTTTATTAATTTAAATAAATTTTATTAATTATAATTAAAATTATTGCAAAGTTCTTAGCTGTAATAATGCTAGAATATAAGACTGAAGTTGCTCAAATTTTATTTGTTTTTTTCTTGAAATACACGAAGATGATTGTGCTCCGGAAATATCCAGATTTGCAAATTTTTTGCTAACCATGTTCTGGAAATCCAAGGTCCAGAAGTTTCACGAAGTCATCACTTACATTTATGTCTAAAAATTCTTATATATTTAATTTAGAAATGTAAGAACTAGAATTTATGCTTGGCATCTTTTTCATTTGTAAATATTTTTTCTGGTAGAATAAGTGTGATTAGAGATAAAAGTAAACTTACACATAATTATTCATTTAAATTATGCTGCTTGTAGTTTATTTAGAATTTCATGTTTTGAAAGTATCAATGATTTACATTTATGAAGACATTAATTTTTTTGAAATATGTTATTAATGATTTGACTCAAAAAATTTTCAGGATTTTTGAGTTTTGCTCACAATTACCCCTGAATATGAATCAAACTAAAATTGCTTCTTTTAGTTATTATCTATTTTAAACTATATTTATTAGCCAGAGATTTTCACAGATTTTGTAATTTTTTTGAAATTTTTACTAAATTAAAAAGTTATTGATTTGTGTTCTGCGTGTTTCACTAGTATTGTTGTGAAAAAAACTCACTAATATTATCATTTATTTCCAGCCTCTTAGTCGAGAGAAAGATCACATTAGAAGACCCATGAATGCTTTTATGATATTCAGCAAACGCCATCGAGCTCTTGTTCACCAACGTCATCCAAATCAAGATAATCGAACAGTGAGCAAAATCTTAGGGGAATGGTGGTACGCATTAGAGCCGGAACGAAAGCAGAAATATCATGATCTGGCATATGAGGTTATTTGTTTAATTGTTTTTTTACTCTTTTTAGTTTATAAAATTTCCCCATAAATTTTTTTTCTTAGGGAGGTAAAAAGCCGTGAGTCCTAAAACGTGAAAATGCGATCATTAGATCAAAAGTAAAGTTATTCAGGGTAGTCTTTTTTTTTGTGCAATGTAAAATATATTTTCAAGGTATCTGTGCACCTGGAAAGTCCAGGGCTGATTGTGCTCCGGAAAAAATCCGGATTTCCGGATTTTTCGCTAACAGTGATCCGGAAGTTTCCGGAGATCGAAGGTCCAAACGTTTCAAAAAATCATTGATCACAAAAGTTTCCGGAAATCAAATTTTCAAAGGTGGAACTTAAAAACACAGTTTCTTTTATTTGTAAGGGAGTGCCAGATACTTTATAAGCTTATATTCAAGATTAATATTCATTTTCTATCACTAAATAGTTATTATGATCATAAAATCAAGAAAGAAAAACATATTTGTAAATTTCAATTACTTCTCCTGGTCGACATAGGTACTTGCAAATGGTATAGGTATGTGTAAAATTTTAAATACATTTTAAATGAATTAAGAAATATTGAGAGAAAGGAAGAAAAAAAACCTTGTTTAAATTTTTTTCTAATTTTTCAATTTAAACTCTTTTTTTTAAATTTTTTTTATTGAACTCGAGAAATTTTCCGGAATTTTGACTTGGGCTCACAATCAACCCTGAAAGTCATTGATTTGGGTATTGAACAAAATTTGTCATGAAATGTCATAATTTTAGCTATTTTAAAAAAAAAAAAAAATCATGGAAAGTCATGGGTTTAGGTCGCCGAAAAATCTAATTTTTAAAATGGAATTTACCTTTCCTCCCAATCTCAGTGTTCTGATGTTCCAAACATCTAAATTTGTATCAAAATCCCCCACTCATTGTCATTCTATTAAAGTATAAAATGTCTTTATCCTGTACTTTAAGAATTATGGTGTTCTTTCAAAAAATAAAAGGAGTATCATTTCTAGAGCAAAATATTTTTTAAACTTCTGTGATTTCAGAATTTATTTATTAGCAACTTATTATTTTATTTTATCAATTTAAAATTCTAGTTTAGGCTTTTTATATTACTTACTTTAAAGAAGAAATAAAACAGCTTTAAATAACTGTGTATATCTGATAGTATTTAGTCATTTGCTTTTGTCCTTTTTTTCAGTTATTTTATTGCTTCAACTTTTTCTTTACTCTATTTATTTAAGTTTAAAATGAATAAATATGAAGATGTAGAGTATAACAGTCAGTCAATTAATGTTATTATAATGCTTTTTTAAATTTATTGTTGTGTTTACGGGATAAAATAATAACTTTCGTAAGTCATGAAAAATTCTTGGAATTATTCATATAAAGTCATGGATTTGAAAATCTAAAATGTAGCAGATACCCTGTATAATATATTTTGTAATTTTATACATAAAATATTTCCAGTATTAGTAAACTAATGTTAACTATATTTTAATGTATAGTTAGTTCACTTATTTATCAACTAATTATAATTTATAAAAAATCTAACTGTTTAAAGGAGTTAATAATTTTTTAATCAATCAATTCAAGTATTTAATTAAATTGCTAATAATTTTTAGTATGGTCATTTGAATAAATTCCCTAGTTTATTTTAGTATGTTAAATAGCTTTAATATGTTTACTTTCTATACTATGCAGCTCAGCATGAATTGAAAGAATAGTTTTGAATTTTGGTCTTATATGTAGAAAATTAAAAAATGAAGTGTTTTTTTTCCTCACAAACTGCCTTCAAAACTTTTTTGTTGTTGTTATAATTGCATGCTTTAGGGAAAGGAACAGTCAAAATAGAGGTTAATAAAAATTTATTTTATATATAAAGAACAAGATGATTGTTGAGTGTATGTTGAATGGTGGTTTTGTAATATTTTCAGCATGCTTAATCTACAGAGTGACAATCATTGAGTTAGAAATACATAACTTGAACCTCGAAAAATTATTGGCAAGATTATTTTTTAAAATATTATGTAACTTAGCAGCTATTATCCCCTTGTAATTTGTTTTATTGGAACTTATTTGCGTTAAAGTTATCATCTGCAGTATAATAATTTAAAAAAATAATGTTTAAGTTTTTTTTTAAATGTATTAAAATAAAAGTATATTTGATGTGCATTTCTAATATAAACTCATTAATGTTCCTGATTCTAGATTGCATTATGAAAAATTAAAATAAATTCAAGTAATTAATAGAATAAGGGATCTAAAGTAATTTCATTATTTTTAATTACATTTTGTCCCTGTAAAAATTTTTTATTTTACTTTTTATTATGCTCTTTTTTCTTTCCTTTTCATGATGGTTATAAAAGTAATAATGCATATTTAAAACTTCGAAATGTCATTAATGTATATAATGTTTTAATTTCATCGTTAAGGATTATAATGGGGTTTTTAAAACTCGAGTGCCATGACCGAGAACAGAAGAATTCAACAATTAAAATTTTATTGAAAATTTCAAGGGGTTTAATTTTATCGAAAATTTAAAGGGGTTTTATTTTGTTGAAAATTTCTTGTTTAATCCTAATTATTCCTGTAAAAAAATAGTTTTATTTAGTTCCTTTATACATTGAGCAAACCTTTTAAAAGAATTCATTGTTACTCCTAAAATTTCATTAAATAAGAATTTAGAGCATGCTAGTTTCTTAATTCTAGGAGAAAGAGGGTACGTAGGTTTAGCCAGGGTACGTACAGACTCCTTATACTCCTTAGAAACTCCTTGGAAATGAAAGTCTCCAAGGAGTACTTGGAACTACTTAGATTTCTAAATTAGTCCTTAGAAACTGCTTAGATTATTGCTTTGCATAGATGAACTTACTAAGTACGCTGATGAATTTGCTGTCCCAGCGGAGAAATTAAATGATATGACTTAGATGTCAAAATCTAATAGTTTAAGAAAACTTTTAGGAAAAAAAAATTTAATTGCAAGAGTTAGAAGAAAAAAATAACAGCAGATAATTTTAATTTTACATGTTACAAGCAAACTTAATTAATAATTTATTGTGATTTTTTTTTATATGAAATGCCTTAGATTTTCTTATGTATTCAAATTTAAAAAAATAAGATTGGTAGGTTTTTATGTCAATCCTTAACATCTGTACTTTAACAAGATTTATTAAAATATTTGAAACTGAAAAATGTATTTATGTGTCAAAGTGATAACTTTATCTATTTTTCTTGGTGAAGTTTGACAAAGTCAAAATTTATTTCAAAAGGGCTAGAAAAAAATATGCAAATTATAAATTTTTTCGAGTTTTTTATAATAACAGCTTTTTAATAAATAAGAAAAAAAACTTTCTAGTTATCTTTTGCACAAAGTTTTTTAATTTTTGATAAGTCCTTAAAATTTTGGACTCCTTGGATTTTTTCTTCTGATCTCTGTATAAACCCTGGTTTAGCATGTACATGGGGATAATATGGCAGCTGAAATATTTCTGTTTTTCTCTGCCAAAATTTATCCGTAAATTTTGGCAGTTTAGCAAAACTGATAAACTTTCATCTATAGTTACTACTTGATGATGGACATATAAATGCAGTGTATCGACATAGTATCATTAAGTTTTCTGTGATAATAAGGTTGTTTAATTCCATACTACTTATTTCAGTTGGGCATTTATTTTATTTTGTTATATTTATTTTGCAAAGTATTCAGTTAATTTACAATTTATTTAATTGATGCTTTAGTTAATATATTTTTATTATATCTAGACTTTTAAGGAAACATTAAGAATTTTGACTTTTTTATGGCAAAAACATTTTTCTATCTTTTATATATTTCTATTACCTTTAGTTTTGTAAGCAAATTCATAATAAACTCAAGTTAATAAATGGAATAAAAAGTTTAGTGTAAAAAATTAAGAAGATAGTTCTAATGAGAAATATATGATTTATTTCAGGTTAAGGAGGCTCATTTCAAGGCATATCCTAATTGGAAATGGTGTAGTCGTGACCGTAAAAAGTCTAGCACCAGCTCCACCCCCAAAGATAGCCAAAAACCTCTTGGCAATGATGAACCTCTTACACCATCGTTAACTTCAAGTATTCTTTCTGGTTTGAGCATATTTTTCATTTTCAAATCTGCCCAATTATTTCTAATGAAATATGCAAAGTATCCATACTACTGAAATAATTTTTTATAAAATAAGGTTTCTACTTTTAAAATAATTTAGGATCAAAAGTTTGTTATTTTTTCTTTAGGAATATAATTATGTATATTTATGACAGTACAATATTCCATATATTTTAAAAAGGTGAGAATTAAGAAAAATAATTAAAAAACGTGTTTCGAAATTAAATAAAAAGTTTAACTATTTTATTTTTGTTTCTCTAGAAACGTCATTATTTCCATTGCTAGGTGCTTAATTTTTATTAAAGAAGGTTTAAAGTTGCTATTCAAAAAAGTAATTCGCTTAATATTTTAAAAATTAATTTTTTTGTATGTTAATAAAAATTTCTTTGCTTATTTTTTTTATAAAATGATCGATTGGTGCATTTGAAAATCTATTGTAAAATGCTGACCAATCGCTGATATATGTTCTCCCCTTTTCACTATAATATAAAAATTCTAATATAGCACTTAATATTTCACTCTAATATAATGCTAACAAATCACCCCAACCCTTATTGCCTACACATGGCTGTGTCAAGCCAGGGCTGCCATTGGAGACTAAAAAGGCGACTAAAACGACTTTTTCAAAACAATAGCAACTATGGCGACTATTTTAGTAGAATTATGAGTAAAAACAACTAATTTGCGTAAAATCGACAACTTTTTTAAGCCAAAGCGACTAAAATGAAGAATAGCTTCATGAGTTTCCCCTTTCCCCCACTTTTTTTTGCCGTGCTTTCGTTTTATCCTAACTTTATTATTTCTCACTGTCTGATGTCAAAAGCATGACAGACATATTTAACCAATCAGACTGATGGAATTGGAATTCACACAACGTGAATGCTCCTCCTGCTTTAGAAAGCTAATGTAATATCTCTGAGGATTAAGTTTTTCTCCCTCTTTTAATTTGAACGAAGTAGCAAAATTAGAAAAATTGTCTTTAATTACACAAAATGTGTTGTTAATTTTTTAGAGCTATTTAGAATAGAAAAAAAGGTACATGGTGATATTCGTTTTGTCGAGTTGTGATAATAATTTTTTTTGATAAGCATTAAAATTTGGAAATGTGTCAGTTATGAAAAAAAATTAAAAAAATAAAACTGAATTAAATTGCAATATTTTTTTTTTTTTAATGTCTAAACTAAGCAACTGCAAATTAGAACCGAGAAAGGAAATTCCAAGTTCAACTGTTCTGTAACAGATAAAACTCCCTGTTTTTATGCGTAGCGTGAAAGAATATATATTGTTGGCAAATCAACAAATAAATGAACATTTTTTATAAAATATGAGTATCTAAATGCATGTTATTTGAATTTTATGCTATTACAGCACAAATAATTAAAATTATATTAGAGGAGGATATGATGTTATTTTATATATCTTTGAGACTATTTCGGAGACTTTTTTTCATATATGTTGCAACTAAAGCAACTATTTTTCTTGTTTTCATTCAGTGGCAGCCAAGCTTATGTTTCACAAGAACATAAAATTCTGTATCTTTATTTGTTAAATAATTATGTTCAAATTTCAGGAATTTTTTTCAACTATTTAAAAAGATTTTTTTCCCCAAAAAGTTTTTTCAATTTTTTACAAAACTCATCCTGTGGTATGAATCAATATATAGCTTTATAGAAATTAATCTCGTTTTGCTCAAAATTAAAGCATTAAATAGCCATTAACGCACTATTTCTTTTATAATTTATTATATCAGTCGTAAATAAATCAAATGATTATATAGCTAAAAAATTCTTAAATTTCACATATGGAATAAATAAAACATTTCACACATTCCTCTTTTATCCTTACTCCTCATCAAGTTGCATAATTTTCCGCGAACATCTCTAAATTTCGGAATACTTTATTTCAGAGTGTTGGAAATGTATGATAAAAATACAAGTAAAAATAATGAAGTTGACCTTAAATAGAATATTGAGAATAAATTAAATAGTGATAATAAATTTTGCCTTCAAAATCAATCATTTAAGCATATCACCCTGCTCATTCGTTTTAGAGAATGTTTATTCGTTTAGAGAATTATTTTTCTCTCGTACCTTCTTAGCAGAAGAAAGGGGGAAAAGAAATTATAATTCTGTCGATCCTTGACTATTTGCGTGGTGATTTCGTGAGGGAAATCCGTCAACTACTTTTTTGGCCAAAAGGGCTTTTGTGCTATTGTTGCATTCTTGCAAACTGTTTTTCACCTGCATTGTTAGTTCTTTAAGTTATTATTGATGGTAAATTTTAAAAATAGATCTCTGAAAAAGATAAGAAGATGAAGGGTAGTAATTAAATTTTAGATAATTAACTCAGCAAAATAAAGTCAGGGTATCCATGCACCTGGAAAGTCATGAATTTCGGTATTGAAAAAAAATTGTCATGAAATGTCATGATTGTAACTATTTTTTTTTTTTAAATCATGGAAAGTAATGAATTTAAGCAGCCGAAAAGTCTAATTTTTGAAATGGATTTTACTCCCTCCCCTCTAATTTCATGGTGTTTTGAATATCTGAATTTCTAATAAATTCCCCACTCACAGTCATATTTGATTAAAATATAAAATATTTTTATCATGTTTAAAAATTACGGTGTTCTTTCAAACAATGAAAGAAAAAGCATAATTTCTAAAGTGAGTTATCTTTTAAACTTCTGTGATCTCAGAATTTTTTTTATTTTTTTTTATTTTATCAATTTAAAATTCTCGCTGAAGCAAGTCAGTAATTGGCGAATTTTTTTTTAATTCCGAAATGAGAACAGAAAAATCAGGAGTATTTCTTTCCTTTCCGATAAACAAGAAAAGTATCTGTAGAATATAATTCTGCAGATAAAAAGAAAAAATTATTTGCTTTTGTATTTTTTTCGGCTAGTTTATTGCTTCACATACCTACATTATACTCTGTTTTCTTAAATTTAAACATTATACTCTGTTAAACTTAAATTTAAACATTATACTCATATCTACATTATACTCTGTTTTCTTAAATTTAAAATCTATAAATATGAAGAGGCAGAGTAAAACAGTTTTGGTTATACCTATCATTTCAATCAATGCTATTATAATGCTTTTTTAAATTTATTGCTGTGTTTTTGTCGGAGAAAATAGTAACTTCGTTAAAAAATGAAAAATTCTTGGAATTAGTCATGAATTTGAAATTCTAAAATGTAGCAGGTACCCTGTAAAGTTTTCATGTTCAAGTAGTAGCCAAAAAAGTAGTAACCACATATATCAAAATGTAATGTTTTAAAACATAAACGCTGCGACGTATCTCCCCAAAATTACGGTAATGGGGAAAAGTGCATTTGATTTATTGGTGTTTCAATTATAGAAAATAAAACCTGTTAATTTCAGTAATTCATTGNTTTAATTTTGAGGTACTGGCAGTTCACTTATGTTCCGTTTGATTTCCACTCAATAAAAGAGAGTGCACATTTAAGTATTTTTGATAAAAACATACTTTAGCTCTTTTTAATTGGAGGATGCAGTGAAAAAAATTGTATAGACAACTTAATATTTTTCTTTCGTGTTTCTAATGGGCTCCATTGACTTGTACAAAGTTACATGGCAGAAGCAGAAACTTAAAATTTTTTTTAATCTGCATATCTTATGCAGAAATTAAAAAAGCAGCCTGATATGATGATTTAAAAATTTAACTTAAAATGCTGTGTAAAATAAAACCAACTGACTTACACGTAAATAAAAATTTTGTTGCAATTTTTCATCTGTTGTTGAACACAATTGTTGAATTACAATTTACATCAGAATAGCTTGTTGTGATTTAAAACCGCAACAAGTTTAAACTGAAAGTTTTCTGTATTTTTTGCTAGCCGTGATCTGGAAATCCAACGTCCGGAAATTTCAAGAAATCATCGATCACATTTATGTATAAAAATTCTTGTTTATTTTATTTAAAAATATTCGAACTATAATTTATACTTAGCATCTCTTTCATTTGTAAATATTTTTTCTGATAGAATAATAAATGTGGTTAGAGATTAAAGTAAACTTAAGTATAATTATTCATTTAAATTATGCTGCATATAATTTATTTAGAATTTCCTGTTTTGAAAATATCAATGATTTAAATTTATTAAGACATTAATATTTTAAAATGCGTCATTAATGATTTTCTCACGAAATTTTCAGGATTTTTGAGTTGAGCTCACAATCTCCCCTGCATAAAGAAAGCACTATGTTTCATCTGTTACATTTTTTTTTTATCTTGAGGGTCTTTGAAGATTACTCAGGTAAAATGCAGAATTTCATGTTTGCACGACAGTCTAAAGACTACATTTCAAAGTCCGACAAATGAAAAATTGCCTTTGTTAAAAATGATATGCACTTCACACCGACAGTACCAAAAATGAATTCGAGATTGCTGTGTGTTTTCGTTATTAGTGCTGTTAACCTCTAAAAAAATAATATTTTTCTTCCAACAAACACCTGCGTGATAGTCATGCTGCGTCACATTTTTTAAAAATTGTTTAAAGGTGTTTATTTTCGTATTTTAAAAGCCCTTAAAGGTGCTTTTTTCCATTGAGATTTTTTAAAAAATGGTTAATTTTCCCTTTTCGAGAATGATATATTTTTCTTTACGATGTCGTTTTTGCCACATATTGTGCAGAAACGTCCTTTTCACATTGTTCTATTCAAAGTTTTCACAATTCATTCAACCGCAATCTATTTTGGAGAACCACTGGTTCATAATGTATATAAGTGCCAATCATTTTACATGTTTGATGAAATACTTGAGAGTTCGCACGTGCATCTACATGAGCTGGGTTCGGTGAGATTATTGTCAGTCTTCATTTTCCACCCTCTGATATCGAACCGAAAAATCTCTTAATCTTTCTATGATGGCTAATATAACCAAGAAAAGAATTCTTTCTCAGAATCTAAATTTTTTCTCATGATCATGTAAAGACTTTGAAAATTATTTTACATTTTTTACTGTATATAGTGCTTACAAATATTTTTTGAGTGCTTGAAAAATACTGAAAAGGTGCTTATTTTTTGTGGAAAGATTTGGCTATGTGCCCTGTAAGTGACCATTCTAGAAATTTATTGACTCTGTCTCGTAAACAGTGTCAAATGACCTATTTGTTTTCTAGTTGCAATTTTATTAAATAATTTTTGTTTAACAGGGTGTATAGCGTTTGTAGAAAGTACTTAAAGGTGCTTTTTTGGGGATTTTGTTTTTAAAAGCTTTTAAAGGTGTTTTTTTCAGCTGGCGTTTTTGAAAAGTGCTTTTTTTTCCGAATAATTTTTTTCTCTCCCTTCAGTGATATCTGGTGGCATTTCACGAAAAATGGGGAGTTTGCTGCGTAATCATTCTCGCGAACTTCATGTCGTACCCACGTTATGACTTGCGCATGCGCGCACACTTGAAACCGAAACCCGAGTGCTCCAATTCGGATAGAGAATATCAGATCCTTATGAAATGTTTTTCTTTTTAATTTATTTTAATTTTGTTCTTGTTTATTTTATTTTACTTCTAAGACTTTTTTTGACATAGGGGGTAAGGGTACTTTTGTTCTGAGTTCAGGGTCAAGTTGAATTCACTCGGTGATGTGGGAAAGTACTGATTGTTTTGATTTACGCCCATTTCTTTTTGTTATTTTTTTAACGCTAAAACTATTTATAAGAAGTTTTCGTTTTTCAATAATATCATTGATTGAATATGAATTTTTTGAGTGCTTGAAAATTTTTGTAAAGTGCTTGAAAAGTTTTTAAAAAGTGCTTATTTTTGATTCAAAGATTTGGCTACGCACCCTGTTTAAGCAATATCAAGTTTCCCATTTCTTTTAGAAGCGGCCCAGATCTCGGTCTCTATCACAGCTGCCTGATCCCTGGCATGCCAGTCTGTTGACGAATTCTTTTGATGGAAGCAGCTCTGAAAAAAAGGTTTCAGATGATTTAAGGCAGGACAGTGATATTTCTGGTTTTGCTGAGAAGTCTAAAAAAAGAAGAGAGATGGATAATTTGCGCGGGGATTCTGATACCACCAGTGATGATGAAAGAATGGTGATATGTGAGGAAGAGGTAGATAATGGTATGTGTGCACCAAATGTCTATCTTAATACATTTCAAAAATATATTTTATTTTTTAATATTCATTATTTTTCGTTACATACATTTTTACTGTATCTAAATTTCATGCACTGTTAACTCTTTTTTCTCTTCCATATGTTGTACATAAACCAGAGTTGGCAAGTTTTTGTCAATTGACGGTTTTATCGAATATTCAGCATGTTTTAACTGTCATGTCAAAAACCTCTTTTTGACGTTGTTGTTGGCAGTTGGCAATTTTGGTCTATGGATAATTATTAGCTATTATAAATATAAAGTATTTATAAATAAACATGCATATAAAATTGCAAGTGATTACTCAATTATGTTCTTGAATTATTTTGACATTAAACTCTTTTCATTATGACAATCACTGTCAAAATCTCAAATTTTGGTATAGAAAATATTAAATAATTATGACTAAAAATGTGTAAAATTGCAATTTATCCAATCCATTAATTTTGTTATTGAAAATAAAAATTCAAAATCTTGGAAGAAAAAAAAAACATTTAGCAATTATCGTATTCATTTCATGTTAAATTAATTTTCATTAATTTTCATCTTAACTCCTCCTTTCCCCAAAGCACGTGATTACAAAAAGAAGTTTTGAAGCCCTCTGTACTCAGAATTCATTTTTCAGCTTTGCATGAATGATATCAAATTAAAAATTGTTCTGCATAGACTAGAATGTAGACACACTACAACAATTACAACATACTAATGTAACACATAAAGTTTTTTTTTTATAATTAAACTAAATATTGATAGAAACTTAATTAAACCCTTGAATTGATTGACTGAAAAAAATTACAAACATTAAACAAACATTTGTGTTTTACGTCAGTTATAATTAGTTTACTTATTGGGGAATATATTATAGCTATGATTTATTGGATACATTCACGTACATTTATTGGATACATGTAAGGAGTGCATAAAATTCTCAGTGCCTAATATTTTCTCAGAATATAGTTATTTTAGATCTAAATTTCCCCCAAAAGTTTAGTTATTTATTCTATTTTATTTATTTAAATACGTTTTTAGTACAATAATTTTTTCAAAATATTTTTGAAAAGTATAGTTTATACATTGTTAAACATTTTTGATAATAAGAACAAAGAAAAAAAATCATTTAATTTTACAAAATTCTTTTAATATCTGTTAAAAATTAGAGAAATAAAAATATATCGAAATACAATGTTCCCTCGCCACTTCGCGCTTCATGTTTTGCGGCTTCAGTACTTCCCGGGTTTTTCCAAAATATCAATCGAAAAATAAAAAGTGTGACCATGTCGGCAGCCACAATGCGGAAAGGAGCGTTGTTTCATGTTGAGGCACAAGAGAGAAGGATCCCTGCATATCAAACAAAGAGATGAGTTGATTCAGAGTACATATACTGCGGGCTCTCATAAAGGCCAGGCTTCAAGGCTGAAAAAGACCGTGTGACTGTCATCACAGCTGGCAATGCTGCAGGTTTTATGATTGAGTCGGGCCTTATTTATAAAGCCAAAAAATCCACGGGCATTAAAAAACAAAAATATGGCTCTGTTGCTCGTGTTCTAGACGCATAACTCCAAGGCCTGGATTACGAAAGCTCTCACCCTTGAATGGTTCCTCCATTGCTTCATTCCCCAGGTGACGCTGTATCTGGCTGAAAAGGACCTCCCCTTTAAAGTCCTTCTCCTGATGGACTCGAGGCCATGCAACGGACCTGCAATATGACGGTGTGCCCCGAACACTACACCTTTAATTCAGCCGATGGATTAAGGTGTCATTCGTGCCTTTAAAGCACTCTACCCTCGGTTTTGTAATTAACTTTTATAATTAGCATTTACACGTTTAAGTAAATACGTGTACTGTTGTAATTTTTGTCTTAAATGTGTGAAGTATAAATACTGTTTACATATTTCAAACGTTTGTGTACCCGCATACACGAAAATTCCTATTGGCGAATCCTACTTTGCTGTTTTTCAGCTTTCGCGGAAGGTTCTGGCCCCCGTTAACCGTTAAAAACGAGGATTCACTGTAGTAATAATTAATATTAAATTAAATTTAAGGTCATAAGCTTAAGAAATTCAAACTAATAAATTCACAAATTGATATATAATATTTTTTAATTAGGAAAATTTTTTATTCAGTGACACATTTGTTAACAAATTATTGTAAAAATTTTTTTTAGACTAAAATTGTTCCCAGGGCCGCCCGAATTTCTTTGTTTTATTCCGAATTTCTTTTTTTATTTTATTTATGTACATTTTTAGTACAATAATTTTTTCGAAATTTTTTTGGAAAGTGAAGTTTATGCACTGTTAAATATTATTGATAATAAAGACAAAGAAAAAAATTAATTTAAATTTGCAAAATTCTTAAATAAATGAATATATGTGTTAATAATATGAATCAAAATATATCGAAAAAGTAATAATTTATAAAATTAAATTTAAGGTCATAAGCTTGAGGAATTCAAACTAATAAATTCACAAATTGATATATAATATTTTTTAACTAGGAAAAATTTTGTTAATTGACACATTTGTTAACAAATTATTGTAGGTTAATGTTTCATATGAATGTTTTTTTCTAGACCTAAAATTATCCCTCAAAATCTCTTTTGTACGATTGAACATACTCTGCTTCCCTGTGATCATAAGTAATAACAACAAATATTGAGAGTTTAAAAAAAATTATTAGAAGTTGAGATCACACTATTGACAACCACTTTAGTTTTATTTAATCTAAAATATCTGCTTAAATTGTGGCATAAAAGAATTAAAATAAATATTTAGATTGTTAATAATTAGCCTACTCATGGTTATTAACTGTAATATAAACTGAATGGCAAATAATATTGCAAATAGTGTTAATATAAATTATATATTAATAGTATAAATTATGTAGAAAAATTTATTAAAATAATGTAGAGTTCTAAATATATCCAGCTAACACAAGCATTAATAGAAAAACAATACAACTTGTTTAAGAAAAAAATTAATAGGAGACTATTTTCGAAACATAGGAGAGTCAGTTTGTTTTTGTTGAGAATAGTTTTTTTTCCTTGTATTTTAAGTGTATACTAACCTGTTAAGGGTATGGCCATTTCTTTCTGCTTGGTTGCTGTGTGGTTAATGTTTCAGATGAATGTTTTCTTTTTTTTTTTTTTGTTTAATAAAAACTTTCTCTTAAGTACAGCTTATTTTAATTGGGGACCCTTAAACTTTAAAAAACTTACCATTTACTTTAAAGGAATTCAGATCCTAAGTTTTTAAATCTTATTACTTTTAAAATCTCGAGATTATTTTGATAATCCAATCACACCAAAATTCACTATACACCAGGTTTATTTTTTAACTTCTTTATCTGCTCTTGTTTTGTATAACTTTAAAAAAACTTAAATATTGAAATTTTTTCATAATTTTATTCTAATAAGTTTTAACTAAACTGTAAAACTACCTAATTGGTTTAAAAATCCTGTTTTAAATTGTGAAATGTGGCTTTTATGATATTCCTTTTAAATATTCCTGACATGTATATTTACTAGTTTCAGATAAATCACTTTTATGCACTGAGGAACCACCCATCGACTTAAAGTGCAAAGAGAAGGTCACAGAAAGCGATACGGAAAGCCAGTCTGATGAAGAATCCTTGTTAGAAAACAAGGCATTCCCTCAACAGAGATTCTCACCGGTCATGAAGCATCATCCGTCTGTAGAAGTCACCCACCGCCCGAAGCCTATAAAAGCACACCCTTGTTCCAACTCCCAAACTTCATTTTCCACCAGCAATGAAAACAGTAGTTCTCCTAGTAGTGCTGTCGGCGGAACTTTCCTCAGGCCTTTGCCAACCGTATCCTGCTTTCAGCCTACGGGTGCAGTCTTCAAAGATGTTCACTCTCCTAAAGTGAATGCAAGCGACGCCTTCACTTCGTTCCCTGTCGAAATCTCCAAACCCTCCATAATTGTCACTTCCGAAAAAGGCTTGTTCGATAGAGTATCAGACTCTCCGGACATGCCCGTTCTCGTCTCGAAGATACCGCCTATGCTTGAAGCTGTAAACAGTGAGCAGTGCTCCCTGTCTAATCAAAAACTAGTTACTTTTGAAGAATCTCATAATAATGGTGGGGATGGCGCTAAAAGTAAGACACAAAAAACTGTTCAGAAGCTCTGTCGTGGCAGTAATTTGCCTCCGCCTCTTTCAATCCCCTCCATCAATCTCACTCAAACGCATGCCAAAAATATTTCTCCTCAAGTACCGGCAGCCTTGACCAGGCAGCATTTGCAGGCTCTTCAAGTCCCTGTTCAGAACGACAAGTCCAAATTGCAACTGTCCGCTTCCCTTATCCAGACATCGCAAGGCTTCTTGGTGTCCAACAGTGCCCTCGGGGCCACTCATTACAGCATGACAATCCTCAATCCATCCACGTCTAAAAGTTCACCGTGCGTCTCCCCGGCTCAAACTTCTCCCGAGATTTTAACCGCCACCCTGAAAAACTTGGTCATTCCAGTTTCCAAACACAATGGCATACCGTCTTCTCCCCAGACGACTGTTTCTCAAATAACGCCTACGGTTTTAGCAAATCTCGTCCTGAAAGCAAATTCCCAAGTACCTGCTCAAAGTGTGTTGTCCAGCCCGACATCTCCGAGTCAGTTTCATCTGTCTCCTCAATTGATATCAAGGTCTGGGACAACTCAAGTGCAGTATCTGTTGCCATCACTTACTTTACAATCACCTACTTTAAAAGGTACTATACCACCATTTGTCTAATAAATTGTTTATACTTAATTATTCAAATAACTATACCATTTGAACTTACTATACCATTTGAACTAAATTTTACGGCAGGCAACTTAAGTAGGTTGGCTGCTGTGAAATGATTTTAGAAAAATCCAAGTTTGGTATATCTATAAACAAGTATGGTAGTAGCAGAATAAAAGACAGTTGGTTTTTTTTCATTTCCACATTTTAGTTTATTAAAAAAAAATAATTTTTCTTTGTAAGCATATTTAGTTTCTACTTATTGGATTTTGGCACATAATTGTTTTAATAAAATCTTTTTTTTTTTGTGTGTGCATATTTTTAAAATTTCTTTAGTTTAAGAATGTTTAACTAAAATCTCATTAAAATAGTTTTTGCTCAACTTATTGTTTATTTAAGAATTTAAATAAGTAATGTATATGAAATATAAATAAGTAGAAAATTATAATGAAGGAAGTTAAGGGCAAGAGTAGCTAAATATAATAAAGTGGCCACTAAAAAAATTACCATCATTCGGCAATCGCACAGCACTGTTTATTTTAGTCGTTTGGCACCCACCCTAACCACTTCTTAGTTCTAGGAAATGAATTCGCATAATGCTCATAAAAACCTTTATTTTCAATAGCTTCTGTTTATTTTTTAATAAACATGGTGCATAGTGTTTTTAAAAAGTGCTTATTTTCGTGTTTTAAAAATCTCTTTAAAGCTTTACTTTTTGTATTAGGTAAGTTTTGTATTTATGTTATAAAAGTTTTTTCTTAACATTTTTTATTTAACTGTTATTACTGAATTTGATCCTCAACAATTTTTAAATTACCTTGTATACTATTTTATGCGTGTATTTCAAAGAGAAAACTAAAAGAAAGAGAAAAATTTGTAGTTTATAAGAAAGGTGAGTTAAAAGACAATCACTGTGCACACATTATTATCAAAAAAAGTAAACTGAAAAAAATTATTAGTTGTAGAAAAAAGCTTTCAAGTTGTTTATCAATTTAAACTGAAAATTGTGGGAAAATGAACATTTAAATTCACATTTTATAAAAAAGGTATTTATTTTAAAATCACTTAAAAAAACTCATTAAGTCATTTTCGAAAAAAGAGAAATTCATGAAAATTTAACCGGTTGAGAATAATCCTTACAAAATAAATATTTGTACTAGTAATCAGAATTAAACCTATTAAGACAGATATTTTTATCAGTGTGCAATTACAGTAGAACCTCGCTATAGTGAACCTGGGATATAGTGAACACTCTGATGTAGTGAACTTTTTTAGTGGTCCTGCCCGTACTCCTGTTCAAATAATGTTATTTTTAAAGCTTAAAGTGAACAGCTGAGAATTTGGAAATTCGGTTATAGTGGACTCAAATTTCATTTCTCTAAATATCTTTTTCAGTCTTCCATCTTTAAACTTGCTGATGTTGTGACTGAAAATGAATGCATTCTTATCTATAGCTGAAATAAAATCAGCCATATATGTCCTTAATATGTTTTTTCTACAGAAAATGTAGATCAAAAAAATCTTGCATTCTTTGCACATTGTAGATAAGAAAATTTGTGAACTCTATTTAAAATCAAATTGTGTTCAATCAAAAGTCACAAATTTTTTTCATAAAAAAGTGAAATTGAAACTAATTATTAGCTATGTAAGTACTTTTTTCATTAATTTTTGCTTTATTATCTGTTGGTAAGTTAATAATTTTTTAATAACTTATGTAAAAGTGCAAACCTAATTTTCAATCATTCAACTGTCTTAATGCAAAAAATATTCTTCAAAAAATTTGGATATAGTGAACTATCGTTTATAGTGGACTCATTACGGACCATTTATAGTGGACTCACTATAAACTGGACGTTTATAGTGGACGCTATAGTCCGCAGACGGTTCACTATAGCGTTTCGACTGTATTATTAAACAGTGAATAAATTGTTTTTCAAAAAAATGGAATATGAATATGGTTTTTATTCGTATTATATTTTATTTAAACTACTATTCCATTTTTTTCAATAATATTTTTTATTTATATTCTATTTCCACCAATACAATGGCTTTAAGGGATGATTGCTTATTTTTACAAGAAGGGTGCATTAGAGGGCAGGCAGGTCAGGCTGCCCATCTAAAAGACTTATGGAGAACACTGCTTTACGCACTACCTGCTATGTGCTCTTCAAAATTTAAATAAAGTTTGAACCACAACATATATGCAATTTTCTTAGGTTTTAGACATAACACCATTGTTCATGGTTAGAACTATCAAAAACTTGCCAACCTTGGTTAGCAAAATATTTTGTGAAATCCATAGGGCCAAGTTTTTTTTAATGTGATTAAAATTTCAGTGTTTCTGTGATTAATTAAATGTGTTCTAGTAAGTACTAAGTTGTATTTCTATATCAGGTATGGTTCAGATGGCCGTTCCTACCCAAGGAAGTATTCAACTTGGTACTCCAACAACTCATGCAAGTGGCGTGCCTACTAGCATCACTGGGAGTACAACTAAATACATGACAAATGGCCATGGAAGGTGAGTCATAATCATCTTTTTACAATTTCTTTTGCAATAATGTGCTGATGTGGCTTGTGGTCTATGTGCTGATGTGGCATGTGCAGAGAATTCATTTCTCCTAAGCCATGCTTGATAATTTTGCAATCACAGTCAGGGTGCGTAGCATTTTATAAAAGTGCTTTAAGGTGCTTATTTTTTTATTTATGTTTTTGAAAAGCCCTTAAAGATGCTCTTTTTATTTGGGGTTTTTAAAAAGTGTTTAATTTTCTATCTTTTAAAAAGAGATTTTTTTCCTTTGCTGCCTTGATTGTCATTCTAAATTACAAAAAATGCATGATTTTTTTAACACTTTTTTCTGCAATATTTATCAGAAACTAGTTATTTTATCATTATGTAAAGTTTTTGACAATGTTTTTTCGAATTTTATTGATATGTTTATAAATTAAGATCTTTAAACCATAGAAAAAAAAAATTTTTCTTATTGCACAGATCCTAATTATGAATTTTTTTTTTGGAAAGTGATTAAATTTTTTTTTTTTATTTCTTGAAAAATACTTAAAGGGTGCTTATTTTTTGATGAAAAATCTGGCTACGCTTCCAATGATACTGGATTTATTTAAAAACAGAAAATTTTCCAAAATTATGAACTTATTTCGTAATATTTGAAATAATATCTGAAAAAAATTTGGGATAATATCTGAAAATGTGTTTTTTCTTATAAATGTTTTTCATTAAAATATGGAGTAGTAAAAGAAGTTTTCGATTGACGGAAAACCGTGCGACGTAAACTAGAAATGGGGTTACGAATTCCAATTTGTAACTTAAACTAGTGTGTTATGTTTTTTTCTCTATTCTCCGTATATATATTTCCTTTACAAATATTTTATTTTTAAACTGTCATAAAACTAAAAATCTAAATCTTTTTATTCTATGCATTGTCTTTAATCTAAATCTTTTTATTCTATGCATAATGATTTCTGCAGATACTTTTAGTTGTATTTCTTTTTTATATATTTTTCTATGCTGAATAAAATTTTTTTGCCCTCTTTGCAAACTAATGTACACAATATATAAATATAAGAAGAAAAAAATTATTTAAAAAAAGTGATTCTGCATAAAATAAAAGTGCCTAAGAAAAAGAAGGAGTACATAAATTGACATTGGTCTGCCAATTGACTGATGTAAGAACTGTCATATTGGGGGCAAAAAAAAAGAAAAAAAGATTCAATTCAAAAGAAATAAAGAAAAAATTAAAAAAGAAAAAAAAATTTGGATCTGCAAAACAAATAACTTTACTGAATTTATAGAAAATACTTAAATTAAAATGAAGCGACTTCAAACTATTAATTTATTTGAATCTGAACATTTGCTTCATTCTAGGAAATTAAATTCATCTATTCATCATTGTTTCATGCAAAACTATTAGATTTAATTAATAGAATTTTTTTAATGGGACGTTTTTTTTTTTTTTTTTTTTNTTTTTTTTTTTTTTTTTTTTTTTTTTTTTTTTTTTTTGAATTTGTATGTATTGTGGAGGATGGACCTAGATCGACCCTTGATATCTATTCCAAATTTTTACTTATTTTTTACAATAAATGGACAGGTATATTGAATTTTTTTATTCTTTTGTTTTTATTTCAAGTTATTTTATGTTTTACATTTGAGGATAATGGAAGATAGTTACATAATTTGCGCTTTCCTTTTTTCTCTCCCTTGTACGTGTTTGCTGCCTTGTTTTCACGCTCATTCATGTTTTTTATATCTCTCAATTATGCTTATATCTCTAATTTATTGCATATTTTTTAATATAGAGTTAGCTTTTTTTTTAACCTTTCGTTCTAGTTTTCTGTTGTTGTCGAATTTACTCTTAAAAATATATTCTGTCTGCATTATTCAAAGACTATAAAGCTTACTTTTTCGATAATTTTACTTTCAATTGGGTTTAGTCTCTATTAATTTTAACCTTAATTTTAATATTCGAATTAAAAGTTTTAGAATACTTTTACTTTAAGCTTTCGTATTTAGCTAAGACATAAATTTCTAATAATTTTTTATGTTTTCTCTGTAATGTTTGTTTTCATTTTTTCTTTAGTATTAACAAATTTGCTTTTACATTTTAACCAATACACACAAACATAAAAAAAAAAAGCGATATAAATTGGAAAAAATTTTGCAATTTTTTTCGAGGGACTAAGAACATTTAGAACCTCTCAAAACCCTGACAGTACATACTGCAATTCTAGACTGGAATGTTTTAAAAATATCTCTGAAAAAGTCAAGGAATTTTGTTCATCTATTTCAGTAGCAACAACAGTGAAAGTTATTCTGTGTGATATCTTTTATTTTGCACACTATACACATATGACATAGCTAAGACTGACACAAATAAAAACCCTTGAATAAATAGAAAAAGAAAAGAAATTACCATTGAATTCCAACAACAAGATAACACATTACATTAAATTTAAATAAAATAATGAAAAAAGCAATAAATGAATATATAAACAGGCTACAATGACCAATGATAATACAACCTCTAGAAAAATGAAATTAATAAATTAAACTTAAGAAAAATAAGGACATGGACAAAACTGAGAAAACAGACTAGATCAAAATAGAATGGAGTATTAAAAAAAAATGCAAACTAAAGTTTGTACTCTTTAGTGTTACGGACTCGTATTGTGAATGTCAGACCTGTTGGTTGCTGCTGATAATAGTAACTGTCTATTTGTTTTTAGGTAAAGATAATACTTTGGGTTGGTGGTCATGTCGAACTAAAAGTTTCTTAGTATTTATTGGTTTGTTATAGCTAAATCTGCCACCTTTGCTATTTCATAAAATGAGAGGGAGCCTTTTACCCTCACTTAGATCTTGTCTCAAGATTGTTAGACATTATATATCAGTTGTCAGTTTTTAATCTAAAAATGTTACTAAACATTGCTTTGTAAGTGGGGTTGTTACTCCACAGGGAAAACCTGGAAAATACAGGGAATTTAAAAATTCACCTAAAATAACAGCAAAAATTTTGGGAATTTTGAGTTCTTCCTTATGAACTGGGAAAATAAAGGGAATTTAAAATTTTTTTTTCGTCTTTTAAAAGTGGTGACCAATCAACATTATTTGTTTAAAGTATGTTGAGCTGCTTTTTATTTCTTTAAGTTTTCTCAGCAATTTAGAAATAGTATAGTAAGCCCGATAAAGTTCACACAAGAACACTGTGATTGTGTGTTTCCTTTTAATATATTATGACCAGCCTACAGCCAAATTACTAGATGCTCAATAAGATTCTATGTCAAGTCTTAATTATCAGGTGATACTATACAGCTTTATTGTTTTTACGCGACTGAAACCGGTTTGCACTTGCTTATGTTTGTGTATCAATTAGTTAACATTATAATGCAATACGCTAAAAATAAATACAAATGGGAAGTATGTAAAAAATCTTCTGAATAAAAACCCATTACATTTATGTTTAATTATTAAAGTATTTGCATATAAACTCTTGCAAATCATGTCATTATTAAGAAACTACAGTGCGTCTAATAATTAGATCTAATTATTATAATATACTAATATAATACCTGATATAATAAATATTCTATATATATATTATATATAGTCTAATTTTTCGAAATGATACACGAACGTAAACAAGTGCAAACAGTCGCGTAAAAGCAATAGAGCTGTATAGTATTACTTGATAATTAAGATTTTACATAGAATCTTCGAGTGCTTCCAATAATTTGGCCAGGAACTGTATAATATGTACAGGGAATATTTTTTTCAGATTTCAGTGGCAACCCTGAGTATAAACAATAATTTTTTTTTATATTCAGCAGTTCTCTTCTTTCTCCAAAAAAATCGAACAGCACCACCACTTGTATTCAAGGCGTGATTGTTAATAAGCAGAATTCAATTCAACCAGCTGGAACTTCGCAGGTGTTGACTCTCACGTCTGCTGTCAATCCCATTGTGGAAAATTCCTGTTTGCATTTGAACAACATGGCAATTAGTAGTACTCCAACTGCACCCACACAGAGGCTTATTCTGCCGTCTACTGGGTAAAGTATTTTTTCCTTTTTTTTGCATTTGTATTTATTTACTTTTGTTCTATGTTCTAAATTTACTGGAAAAAGTGTTCTACTAATTGTGAAGATATTGATTTCAGTTTTTTTTTCTTTTTGAATATTTGCCCATTAATTTTGTTCTTGTATATTATTTTTGAAACACATTTTTTTTTTTGGATTCAGTGCTTCCAAAACAACGACCTTACAATGCAAACCAAGGGCTTCTGAATTTGCTAGGCTATGACTTTAATTATATACTGTGTGATAAGATTCAATAAAATAAATGAAAACAGCATCAGAAACTAAAATAAATAAATAAAATAAAATAGTTGAGTGGAATTAAAAGCTTTTCAAACTTAGAGGTTGAACATTTCAAGCTATGATCAGGAAGTGTTCAGGCAGAAACAGCTGAAGCCCAATCACATAAAAAGGAAAACTTAGTTTCATTACTTCGTTGAATAAAACAGTTTTTCTATTAAACTTAATCAAAGTAAGCTCTAAGTTTGCTTTTGGAAATTCCTCTCTTGGAACTTCTTTGAGCTCTTTTCAGAGATTGACTGTATTGTTCAAACTCTATACTTGTTTTCGCACGCAGATTTGCTGTAAGCATAGAAAATGCTCTTTGCAGGAGCTTGCAGACATCAAATGTACTATTGGGGACAATGCTCAACATCCCGCGTGTAGACATCAATGTCAACGATACATCGGGAAATATGGTACACCACAATTTCCGATGCTTTGCCAATCAAAACATGGGATTGAGGATGATTGCATAGAATCGATATTTTCCGATGTATCGATTTATCCCCCAGCTCTAATGCCAGTTGTTGTACTTGAAAATTTATTTTCTACTGAAAAGTCCTTGAATTTTGTTTTTCTCTATATGTATCAACATATTAAAGAAGAAATTTCATCTTCAGTGTTGCATAAAATTTAAAACTTAAAATAGCTTTAAAGTGTTATTGTTGCTTTACCCTTTGCTTACGGCTGGTACTAATGGCTTCATCATGCTGTAAGCAAAAGGTTAAAACAGTTATCTATGATGAATTATGTTAAAATTTTCTGTTTCATAATTATATCAATATGAAAATTTAAAGCAGAAGACAAACTTCATCCCCTGGATCTCCTGCAACCTTGACAGCACACCCCCTCATGTCTTCTCCCAGTGTCCAAGGAGCATTGATTCAGTTACAACCCTGTGTAGCAGTTACACCACAAAAAGGTAAGCTTTGCTATATGCCTCTTGTTTTTATTATTTCCATGTTTATGTTGCTTTTTTTTCTAAGAATACTAAAAAACAACCCCATGGTTGAAATTTTTCTCTTACTCTGTTTGAAATGTATAAAAAATAATTAAGTAAAACTTAAAAGGAATTGATTGATACAGATTGAAGTTAGGTGCTGGTAATTTGGATTTTTAAAGTGGCTTTTAGGAGATTGTTCAGTAATTTATTTTTGTAATTTCGATTAAACTAAGTTCATTTGGCTGAAATTAAAAAAAAAAAAAAAATTGCATAAACATTCTTTACATTTTTATGTACCATTAAAAAAAATCTTTAGTGAAAGTGATGAGAATTGTTTAGGTGTGTAGCATTTTTAAAAAAGTGCTTAAAGGTTCGATTTTCTTCTTTTGAAAGCCCTTAAAGGTGCTTTTTTCTCAAAGGGTGTTTTTAAAAAGTGCTTCATTTTCCCTTTTCCAAAATGAGATATTTTTTTTTATACCATATTGATTTTTGCCACGAATTATGCAAAAAGACATTGTCCTATTCAGCGTTTTCACAATTAATTCAGCCTCAATCTATTTCAACATACCATTTATTTTACATGCTTGAGGAAATACTTGCAGGTCTGCATTTGCACATACTGAACTGGATTCAGTGGGAAAGATTTTTATCCTCTCATTGGCAACTCTGGGTGCGTTTTGCAAGAGATTCTCAATTTCAGACTTCATTTTCTGCTCTCTGAAGAACCGAAAAATCTCTAGAATTTTTGCTGATTATGGGGACCAACTAAATATTGTCAAATGTTTTTCTCTTATAGCAGTAGAAAATTTTATTTCTCTTGTTAATTTCATCGTTGGTGACGCGCTATCATCTTCGTCACTGGCGAGCAATTAAAATCTTCAATTGTTAAAAACTTGCCAACCCTCTCTAATTATATATTTTTTTGAAGTGCTTAAAAATATTTTTTTAATGCTGCAAAGGTGCTTATTTTTTGTTGACAAATTTGGCTACTCACTGTTGTTAAATAAATACTCTTTCTGTTTTCTCTTATTAAGTACAGAGTTGAAACAGCTATGCAAATTGTGCAAACTGTTTCTTAACAAAATTTCTGCTCTTTCCTGCTCCAAAATGCCATTTTCTTCCAAAATTGATGCAAGCTGCTCTGAAACTCTAATAAAAGCATTGAGCAAAAAGCTCAACTTAGTGAAATTCAACACCAAATTTGTGCAGAAAATCTGTTTTGTTGCTACAGATCAGCTAACTAATTTTGTTTTGATTTCCTAGATCAGGGATGGTGAACCAATGGCACGCGTGCCACATAAGGCACGCCAAACAATATTTTGGGCGCGCCACAGATCACAATTGTTAATGTACTATGAATTGTTATTACACAAATGTTATTACACTATAAAGAATATGTAACAATTAAATTAAAATTCGCAAGAAACAAATGAAATAATAAGCAATTATTAATTAAAAATTTAACAACTAATGCTAAAAAAACAATAACCATAAAAAACAAGCTAACAATAAATAACTAGCAAAAAAAATTATCAGTCCTGCTTAAACTAACATCTTACAACCTAATATAAGTTATTTGTCACTTATTGTCAACCTAATATAAGTTATTTGTTGAATTACTTATAACTGAGACATTGCAATATGTTTTTTTTTTCATTGTAAATAAAAAGTTTTGAGTTGATAATAATTAGTATTATTATTTTCCTAATAATCACGAAGTCAAAATTATTTTACAGCACGTCTATGACTTCATTAAACAATTTTTTAGAAAAATGGCACATTGGTGTATAAAGGTTCGCCACCCCTGCCCTAGATGTTGTTTAATGCACTTATTTGATAACAAGTTCGGAAAGCTTTCCAACCTATTGAATTGAGTGCATCAAAATATGCCAAATAATTAATTCACTTCTCATAATCGCATGTTAAAAATATCAGAATTAGAAAAAACAAATAGAAGTGGACAGAAAAAGAATGATGCAACAATATTTAATTATGATGAGATCAAGCACGTCAAAAAGTTATTTTTGAATAAATCTTTGACCAATAATTATTATTCAAATCCAAAATTCGCGTGTTGTAATAACATTGTATCAGGCATGTGATTTCTCTGTTAGTTAATAGAATTCCAGGAATCTCACGATTGTAGAATATCGGATATCCGCTAATCTAAAATATAAATTTCATAACTTTCGTAAAATCTTGTTAACAAGGAATTCTTTCCTCTCTTTTTTAGTTTATTTATATTAAATTTAAAATCATTTCTTTTATAGTTTTAACAACTAATAAATGAACTAGTAACATGGAATTCTAAAAATATTTTTAATACCATTTTTAAGCAAGTGAAAAGAATTAAAAGAATTTGTAGTAATATTAATTTATAAATAAAATGAAATAATAAAAAAATAAACGAAAGCTTTCAAAATTAGCTAATAAATAATGGATTTCCAACTAAAGTAATTAAATTCTATATTAAATTGTTGAGTTAATTATAAGTTTCAATTAAAAATTCTCTGTTAACTAAATTTATATTTTTGCCATGTGCAAATCCAATTCGAGCAAATCCTTGGCTAAAAATCGTCTAATAAAGAATTTTTTTAAAAAATAAAAAAGTTTTTTTCCATTAATCTCCCTAAAATCATCAATATTAAAAAAAATTTTTAATTAAAATACAACTTTATTTGTTATAAACTTTGTATTATCCAGTATAATATCTTGGGCTCATCGAGTTCAGGCCAATCCAAGGTAACTAACAAATCTAATGCACTTCTGTACTTTAGTAAGAACGTTAAAAGAACCTTAAAAAGATCTCCTCAAACTCTATTTACGCTTCTATTTTCACATTTTGTAATCTGTAAGCTTGTTATGGAAAGTACTTTAAATCATTTTTAAAGATGCCGTTTTGTCTTAAGTATATTCGAATTCGCTACTCTATTTATACATTACTTTTTATGTCTTATTCTGTATTTTCTTTTTTTTTTCTTATTTAATTTATTTTGCATTTTTGCTTAGCTAGTCAGGGATCTATTTAGAAGTAATTTCTGGACCTTTCACAAAATATTTTGACTTAAAAACTGACCCTTCACAAAATAATTTATCTTTTAATCGGACCCTTCACAAGAGACACTCGAAAGACATTTGCGTATAATTGTGAATGAGAGGGGGAAATTGACTGATGCTGAGTGTTCAGCTATTAATAGATATTTTCAAATCTACTGGCAATCGACGTATATTACTCTAATATTTTGTTAATCATGTTTTTCTGCTTTAATTCTAAGGCTAAGTTTGATCTCATTTCATTTAAATCATGTACCTTAACCTCTTCGAAGTCAAAAAAAATTTATAAATTCCAAATGTAATATTCTAAGAAAATATTTCTGCTTCTACAAACATCGTGTGTACATTCTTATTGATACAGTACGACCTCGAAAATCCGGACTTCTGAAATCCGGAAATCTCTAAAATTTGGACTCATACGTCCAGTTCCTCAGAAAAAAATTTCAAAAGAAAAAATTTAAAAAAAATTGCTTAGAATAAAAAATTTTAATGCAAAACCACAACTCTTCTCCAACAATGAAGAGGTAGAGGTGGGGTGTGAATGAAAGCTCATAGCTGATAAGGAAATTCCAGTCATTCTTATCAGCTCTGTATGGATAACAAAGAATATAAAGGGAAATCCCCTCCTCCTGAAGGGGAATCCCACAACTCTTTTGCAACAATTAAGCAGTAGATGAAGAGGTAGAGGTGGGGAATGAATGAAAGCTCATAGCTGATAGGGAAATTCCAGTCATTCTTATCAGTTCTGTATAGATAACAAAGAATATAAAAGGGAATCCCCCTTCTCCTGAAGGGGAATCCCCTCAGAAGGAGGAATTCTTCCATCTTCTTGTTTTTCCCCCTTGTGATGAAAGAAAACTGGTTCTTTCTTAACCTTGAAGCTTAGGAGGCGGGGACAAGTTCTTTCACCCCCAAGAAAAAAAGGATTAGTATCAGCTGATATAGTCTAGTCTAGAAGCATCTGTTTCGGTTATAAGTTGAAATTCAGCTCGCGTTTTAAGCCTATATTTTTAGTTTTAATTGCTAATATTATGTTATCTAAACGATCGATTGCGGGGGAAAAATGTCAAAAGTTTGATTTTTAATGTCTTTTATTTATTATTTAAAGAGTATATTTATGTTAAAATTGACGTCGGAGGTCTACACACGCGTGATTAATTGCGAAATCGGCCTGGTGAATTCGAAGCTTCGATAATTCTATCAACTCAAGTAAGGTATCTAAAATCCGGAAATTTCGGAAATCCGGACTTTCCAAACCCCCCAGCAGTCCGGATTTTCGAGGTTGCACTGTATTAAATATTTTTTTGTAAATAAAGAAATGAGCAATATATATTTATTCATAAAATTAATTGATAAAATATTATGTAAATAAAATGTAACTTAAATAATAAAGTTAACATTAAAAAAAAAAAAATTATTACTATTATAAATTTAAGAACACATTAGAAGTGATACATAACTAAGTTGTGTTATTTAAGATATGTCAATTGAAGTTATTATATATGTGAGTGATTTTGTTTCCATTATTCATCCGAAATGACTATACTGTGTTGTGCAGTATTGACTAAATACCAAATATTTGTATGTTGCATCTCTAATTTAGTAGCAGCAATAGCTGTTTATTTTAGAAAATTTAAATTTTCTTTATTGTAATTTTACAGTGTTGAGCATAATCTTGTATCGATTTATAATTTAAAAACTCCTTGAAAAGGTTTTTTTGCAATAACAGGACCCTATTTTCACAAATTCACAAAACCGGACCCTGGTTGAAAGAATGTGACTTAACGCTTATTTTTCTTCACAAATTACGAGTAATTTTTTACAATTTCACAAAAATAGGACCTTTTACAAAATGTCTGGACAGACCCCTGCTAATGCTTTTTCCTTTCAAATTTTTAGTTCACTTCACACTATTGATATGTTTTGCTTTAGCTATGTGAATACAATATTAAAAAGCACTTTTTTTGCGGATATAATCGAGTGAGCTGATAACGAGATTATGTCTTTTCGTCATTTTGTTTTTAACTTTTTAATTAATTTTATTTTTTATTTATTGTATCTTTATTTACTGTATTTTGCAGATCAAAAATATGAATTCTTCAAAGGAAGTATGTTAAATAAATGAAAGTATTAATTTCTTAATTCATAGTTAGCATTAACTAATTAGCATTTTTAGTATCTAGAAAATTTAATTTTAATTTATAGGTATATCTATAATATCTAATCTTAATGATTAGCATTTTTAATCATTAAGATTTAATGTTGGTAAGTGAAAATCTGATCTTCAAGGAAAAAGGTTATTGAATGTTTTGATTTTATCATTGTTGCACTGTACAAATTAATTTGTTTATTTGATTGATAGATCCTTCTTTTGTTGCAATCAATCAAGTGAAATCACCGACTGTGAATATAGTCTCTACATCTGCATCTTCCTCTATCAGCCCTAGAACACCATCTGTAACAATAGCCCGAAGTCCACAGGCTAGAAGTCAATCACCTCAATTTTATGCTGGTAAATTTCATGTTTTTATGCATTACTTTTTTTTCCCTCTAAAGTATTCTTAAGTTGAATTCTATGCAGAGGTGATTGTGCTCCAGAAAAAATCTGGATTTTTCCCTAACTGTGCTCCGGAAGTTTCCGGAAATCCTTGGTCCAGGAGTTCCAAGAAATCATCAATCACATTTATGTATAAAAATTCTTGTATATTTTATTTAAAAATATTAGACATAGAATTTATACTTTGATCATACATCTTTCATTTGTAAAAATGTGATTAGAGATAAAAGTAAACTTATACATAATTATTCATTTAGGTTATGCTGTATGTAATTTATTTAGAATTTAATGCTTTGAAAATATCAATGATTTATATTTATAAAGATATTAATCTTAAGACAGCATTCATGATTTTGATTTATTTTGCCAAAAAAATTGTCTATTTTAAATAAGAATAAGTAAAATATTATGTTTTTACATTTTGCTTGATTTATGTTGTAAAATAAATTGTTCCCAAGTCTAATTATGCAATGATTTCTGTCAAAAAAAAAAATTCTTAATTTTTAAGTCAAAAATTATCATAAATATATTTTTGTCCCCTCTGTTACAATTATTCTTTTAAGTTTATTTTATTCATTACACAAAAAACCTTTTTACTTAATAACTGGTTTTTACAATAAAATCTATTAGTACAATCATGATTGAAGAAAAAAATTTTTTGAAAATTTTAAAGTTTCTCATCTAACAGAGGAATATAACAGAGAGGACAAAATTAAATGTCCCCTCAGTTACACAAAATGTAAACAAAGCTGATTGATTGACCATTAAAAAAACAACTCTATTATTGTAAACAAATACTAATGCACCCTGATTCAACTAGTTCCTCCACTATTAGAGCACCCTTTTTATACAAAGCTGTGCCATTTTTGTTTGATAGTGTGTTTAGTTTATAATTAAAAGTTTTTTGAGTGAGTAATCAATATGGGAAAGACAGCAGCAAAAAGAATGAGATAATATGGAACTAGAATGTCCCCCCCCCAAAAAAAGAAGATATTTGTAAGAAGGGAGATAAAGAACATAGAATGAACATTTATGATAGCAGAAGTATTTAGAAGAAAGACCTTAACAGAGAAATAGATAAATTGAAAAAAAAAAGACAAAGGAAAATAAAAATGCACTAATACAAACAATAGAAATTCAGGAAGGATATTCTCTTTATAAAACTCCTTAGACATTGAGGAAAGCTATTAAAAATTTGCATTGCCTGTATCTCCAAGAAAACGGTTTATTGTTCTACACATACTTTGCAATCTTACAACCAAAACAAAAGAAACAGCCTAGTAAAAAAGTTTCTGAAGAAACAAAAAAAAAAAAAATTCTACACATCTGATAAACTTTCTTACCAGACTTTCTGGTAGAGCTGAGTGCATGATTGTCAGAGAAAATGGACAGAAAGTCACAAAGCAAAAAAAAAAAATGTTTGCTGTGCCCCTTGATGGAAGATATCAAGTTTTAAAGTAGATGCATCCAAACATAAAAATTGGCAAATCTAAGTTTGTTCTACTATGACCTATCCATATTTTATGTATAGGTAGAACACCATATAATGTGTGTGCATGTGGTATTCATGAACACGTGAATTTACTATTAAAATCATGCAGTTGTTTGCCTAATAACGACATAAAATTACTAAATATAGCCACTTGCGACAAATGCTCAATAGATTTTTTATTTTATAACCGTCGCTGAAAAGTGACATAAATTTGAGTTTACCAACTACCAAATGTTTAACTCTGTAGCCTTTTAATTTCGAACCCAATCCAAAAGACACGGAAATTCCTGAATCAGTAACCCTAGAGGTATTGATTTGTCATGAGAACTTGGAAGATTTTGTAACCCAACAGATTTAAGGTGCACCAGTCACCATCTAAAACACTGGGGTACTTTTGATGTTGCAATAGATAGTTTTGCAAGTGTAAAAAGTTCAAGAAAAAAATAGGGTAGTTAATTTTGTTGCCCAATTAACTGAAATTGAGAAAGAAACAATGCAATTTTCAAATATAACTACAAAGATGTAGCATCGGTTTACATGTCAGGATATTTTAGTAGTGCTACCAACTCCAACTTTAAATAACCGAAGAGTCACTTTTGACAGTGATATTTTCCTTTTACTATATTTCAAATTTGTAAGACGTCCCCTCTGTTACATTTCATGTCCTTTCTGTTATGACTCATTATTTGGATTTAATAAAAATGTATTTGCAATTTTAAAAGTCTTAGAATAATTTATTTTACCTTGAAATGTGATAATTTTAAAAAACTTACAGGTTAAGTTTAGGATGGTCCAAATCACAGAATTTAGCTTAAATAACAGCGCATGTCAAAAATGTGTCCCCTCTGCTACAAGTACTTTTAATTAACTGTAATTTAATTATGAGACTCTTTTATTATTTTATGCCAATTAAACATTGCACCTTAAAAATGTATATTCTTGTGGAATTTTTTGTTCTCAGAAATATTTAATATATTTTTTGGAATAAAATACTTGTGCGATTTCCCCTCTGTGCTACACTTGGAGTTCAACTTAAGCCATTCATGACTGTGGTCACAAGTACATGGTGACGTGCTTTACGGTATCACACACAAGTAGGGCTGATTGTGATCTGGAAAAAATCCGGATTTCCCTATTTTTCGCTAACCGTCATCCGGAAGTTTCCGGAGATCGAAGGTTCAGACATTTAAAAAAATCATTGATCACAAAAGTTTCCGGAAATCAAATTTTCAAAGGTGGAACTTAGGCCAGAGAGATACTTTGTAAGCTTATATTCAAGATTAATATTAATTTCTTATCAGTAAATAGTTATTATAATCATAAACTCAAGAAAGAAAGACATATTTGTAAATTTCAATTACTTCTCCAAGTCATCATAGGTATGTGTAAAATTTTAAATATATTTCAAGTAAATTAAAAAATATTGAGAAAAAGGAAAAAACCTTGCTTAAGTTTTTTTTCTAATTTTTCGATTTAAACTTCTTTTTTTTTTTTACTCAAGAAATTTTCCGGAATTTTGACTTGGGCTCACAATTACCCCTGCACAAGACATGCCTTTCTTGTAACCCATCATCACACAGGCATGATGTGGAACTGATATCATTTCAAATAATGTCTCACAGGGTTTGACCTTCAATATGTATCTTTCAGTTCACGTTTTTTAATTATTTGATCCAAGCATGAGAGTTACTGCACTTCGGGTTTTTGTTAATATTTTGATTGAGTGGGAAAAGGATGGAAAGCTTTTTGGGTATGGATTTGTTGTTTGCACTCAGTATGTTTTGGGTTAATTTTGCAATTTTTTTAAAAATATCGCAAACACTTAATTACAGTATATTCAGTTATTATCAATAAAAATGAACTATGCTTTTCAGCTTATTTAACTGCAGTAGTGATCTAATATAAATTATTTTGGAAGCCCCCTCTTCCAACAATCCTGACCAGGTTAATGTCTACTAAAAGGATTTAGGCATAACATCCGTAACAAAATTCAGAACATAGTTGCCAACTATTACTATTTAGGTGTTAACTGTTACTTTTTAGCAATTTCTAGAACTATTGTGTGCTTGTAGCAGTTATTTATGACTCTTAGGTTTTGTCCTTCGTAGTTTTCTTTTAAAATGAGATTAAATGTAATTCTGAAGAAAATTCACAATCAAATTTCAATGAATTTCTGTTTTTGTTTAATGTTTTAATGAATAGAAAATTACCAAAACACTTCATTGTCAGGGCTCTTAAATATTTTTAAACTAAATAATAATATAATTATAAGAATGATAATAGTAATAATTCAAACTAAATTTAAGAATTTTTAAAAAATATGCATATCAATACCATTGAAACTATAAGGTTACTTTATTTAATAAGCATGATTAATTGAAAGTTTAGAACAATTCCAAGAAAAATTCAGTTTTCACATTCGTACTATCTCCAGGGGAAAAAAAAAAGTATATATCAAGTAAGAATTCAATTCTCAAAATTTAATTTATGTATCTTGAAAAATCTAAAATTCACCTAACATAGATACAAAACTTCCAAGTTAATTTAAACACATTTTTTTATTTCTAAAGTCATTTACATCCACTTTATCACAGAACCTCAATTTAAAACTTTTATTTCCAAAATTCAATATTGGCAGTAACATCATTAGTTAAAACTATGTACTCATGCTAAATTATTGTAAATTATAGTCCTAAGTTGTAAGAAAAAAATAAACCTGATGTTATTATTTAGTATTATTTATATATGTATATTGCCTTGAATTTTTTTCTTATTCAGATTGCTGATTTTATTAAAATTTTTAGGTGTAATGGATATAAAATCACTTTCTACAACACCTCTGAGCTTAACACCCAACAGTAAAGGTGATCTTACTTTTTCAACTCACACTTTTCTTCCAAAACCGCAGAAAATAAAAGCGACTGTCGCAAATGTTCCTGTTGCTCCAACCGATGTGGAATCTTCATCTAAAGTTGAAATTAAAACAGGTATGTATGTTTCATCCCTTCATGGTTTTTACAAGTATTAAAATTGTATTCAATGAATTTGGCTCATATGACACAAAAATTAATTATTTACAATTTCTGAAGCAACTTAGCTTTAATTCTTTAAAGGGAATTCAGGTACAAGTCCACTTTGGTATTTGAACTTAAAAATCCACTTTGGCAGATGATCAAAGTGCTGAGGTGGTCCAATTAACAGATATTACTATTGTAATAATTTTTTTTTTCTTCTTTTGGAAATGAGGTCCCTAAAAATTATATTTTATGAAAATTCATACAAGTACAGTTTACACCCCTACATGGTGCGTAGCATTTTAAAAAAGTGCTTAAAGGTGCTTATTTTCAATTTTCCTTTTTTAAAAACCCTTGAAGGTGTTTTTTTTTATTGGATGTTTTTAAAAAGCGCTTAATTTTCCCTTTTCGAAAATGAGATTTATGAAAGGGAATGTCGGTTTTCGCTACGTATCATGTAAAAACGTGCCTTTCACACTCTTCTATTCAACGTTTTCAGAATTCATTCAACCACAATCAATTTCAGCTTACTGTCAGTCCATAGCGTATGAAAGCGTCATTCATTTTAAGAGTTTGGTGAAATACTTGCGAGTTCGCATGTGCGTCTAATGAGCTGGGTATGGTGAGATTTTGCAAGTCTGTATTTTGATATTCCCAATTTAAAGCTTCATTTTCCACCCTCTGAAATCGAACCGAAAAATTTCTCGATCATTTTTTAATGGCTAATATAATCAAGATAAGAGTTCTTTGTCAAATTCTAGTTATTTTATAATGGTCATGTAAAGTCTTTGAAAATTATTTTGCATTTTTGTTAATGTATATAGTGCTTAGAAATACTTTTTGAGTGCTTAAAAATTTCTTAAAAGGTGCTTATTTTTTGTTGGAAGATTTGGCTATGCACCCTGCCCTGCATTGAGTGTAATTTCCTAAACTAGCAATTTATTTATTACAAAACTAGGGATCACTGTCCCCTGCTAGCTATTGCTTGCTTGGACAGAAAGAAGAAATGTAATTTCTTTCTTCACTCCATTAAGAGATTATACAGAGAGTTTTATGATCTCTCTATCATATATGAGTAATATATAATCATGGTGCATAGCTTTTTTAAAATTTTATTGAAGGTGCTTATTTTCGTTTTTTAAAAGCCCTTAAAGGTGCTTTTTTCATGGGGTGTTTTTAAAATGTGCTTAATTTTCCTTTTTTTTAAACATGATATTTTTCTTTACGGTGTCGATTTTCACCACATGTTATGCAAAAGCGTGCTTTTCTCATTGTTCTAATGACCGTTTTCACAATTCATTTCGGCGTACTGTCGATCCATAGCGTATGAAAGCGCCAATCATTTTATATGTTTGATGAAATACTTCGTAGTCTACATGTGCGTCTACTGAGTTGGGTTCAGTGAGATTATTGCACTCTCGTGTGCAACTTTGCTTCATTTTCCACCGTCTGATATGGAACCGAAAAATCTATTGTTTTATAATGGCTAATATTATCAAGAAAACAGTTCTTTGTCCGAAACTTGTTATGTTATCATGATCATGTAAAGTTTTTGAAAATTGTTTTGCATTTTTTTTTAATCTATATAGTGCTTAAAAATATTTTTTGAGTGCTTAAAAAGTACTTAAGAGTGTTTATTTTTTGTTGAAAGATTTGACTATGCAGCCTGAAAAAAATCACTTAAACTGTAATACGTATATATTTTACAGATGCAGATAATCTGAAGCCTCAAAGATCCTGCAAAGGAAAACGTTATAGAGAGATGGTTGCAGAAGGAGGAATAAAAGCTAAGAAAAAAGTATTATTTTCCATTTAATCTCTTCATTGCAAATTTATTCATGAAGGTTATTAATTTGGTTGGTTAAGAATATAGAGCGGAGGGGATTGCATAAGTTCTTAACTTTTTGTAGTGTGTTTCATATGAAATGCAGTTGAATCCAGGAATTCCTCGGGACCGAAGCAATCCCTACGCAATAACAAAAACTCGTTATACCGATATTACGAATTTCAACATTAACCAAAATTATTTTGTTATATTGTAATTTTTCGCATTAAAAAATAATGCATATTGGATTTAATTACTGATTTGATCTATTTGTACTGTACATGTGGAAAATATCAAATCAATATTTTAAAAGCTCGCAAAAACAATTTTTGATCAATATAGGAACAATTAATTTATTATCACTTACCTATCAGAAATTACGTACTCCATAAATTTTTTTCCTGTACAAATGATTTAGAACTAGTAGAAATTACAAACTTCTCCAAATTATGTGCATTTTCAAACTGCAGAACTGGAAATCACTCTTTTGGTAAACATTTTTACTTCTTTAAACATGAATGGGTTGGGGGTTAGTCTTTTCAGTGTGGTTCCTCCTGAGTGATTCTTCTTTTTTGACATGTCCCTTTCATATCTGAAACTTATTATTTTGAAGATGCAAAGAAATTTGAATTCAGAGATCATTGTGTACTTTTGAAGAATTTCAGTAAACCAGAACATGAGAGAAAATGAGAACTGTTGCTTATTTTCATCTTCGTTAAATCGAATTACGAATTTTGTAATATTGGTATTTTCAATTCATTGTTTCTATGGAGATTTGAAAAATGTTTGTTACATTGGGATTTAATTGTCTAAAGTTTAGAATTTTTTTTTTCCATTCTGATTCAATTTTAAATCAAGGAAGCTCAAGGGATTCAAAATATAAATGGGATGAAAGTAAAAGTATATAGCGTACTAGCTTAAGTATTAAGTTACAAATAGGAATTTGTCGATGGTGTCACATGGTTTTTCTTCAATCAAAAACTTCTTTTATCACCCCATATTTTTATTGAAAATAAAAAAAATCTAAGAAAAACCATTTTCAGAGCTAACATTATGAAATAGGTTTGTAATGTTAGAAAATTTTTTGTAAAAATTTGTTTTTAGTGTGCAGAAAGTTTTAAAATGTGCTGAAAATGAGTAGTGTAAATCCATTGCGATTGCAAAATTATCATGTATTCAGGGCTCGAAAAACCGCATGTCCACGCGGACGGCCATTTTCCCCTTAATGTTCGTGATACATTTTCAATTTTTGTTATCTTACAAGAATCTAGCGCCTCACTTCTAAAATGACCCTCTAATCTCGAAATACAGCAACATACTGCGTAGGGTGGAATTGATGTTTTCTCTGTCTGGGAGTGCTGCAGTGGTTGAAAGGGGCTTTTCAGCAATGAACTTACAAAAAAACACATTACTTTCTGGTCTTAAACAAGAAGCGTTAAACGCATTTATGAACATCAACCTAAATTGAAAACCTCTTTCAGATTTCTGTTCAGAAACCTCTGTAAATCATTGGCTTGATTGTGGAACTGGAAAACGTCATATTTGATTCATTTAAAAAACGCAGTACCATTGGATAAATTGACATGATAATTGATAGATAACTTAACCTTTGTTATTTAAATTATTTCATCAAAGAAATAAATTATTTCATAATAGAAATACTAGGTTTTACTATTAGTAACCTAGTACTTCTTTTATTACTGTATAATGTAATCCTAGTATTTGTAATCCTAGTAACTACTAATTCATTGTGCAATTTATATAAATGTTTGTAATAAATAAGAGAAAATTGTATTTTTATTTATTGAGAAGCGACTGATAGTTTCAAAGGAGGACGGGTACATTGTTGGACAAGCCGTCCTTGGGGATGGGTAAAATTTCTGAGTTTTTTCGAGCCCTGCATGTATTACTACTGCACGTTGTGACAATTGAACTTTTGAAAACAAATAGGCCATGGCTTATCTACTGGAAATTATTGTAATTTTTCAACTGCTTGTAACTTTTACTTATAATGCGAATTTACATGGCTATAATACCTTTCAGATTAAATGTGAAAGTTATTTTTATTGACTTCTTAAATAAAAGAAAATGTAAGAACAGAATGTTTTCATAATGTTTATCTAATTTTTTGACTCATTAATTTTATTATGATGGATCTCCCACATTCTTCAACATCAATTTACAATCAAACTTGTTTATTGTGAATTCTGGTTTACTGAAATCCCAGGTTTAATGGGATCATTTTTAATAAATAGATAGTTTAATGTAAAAAAAAAACCTTATATAAGTCTCTGTTTAAGCTTGTATTTAACTAGTAATTTTTCATAAACTTCTCAAACTTATTTTTATAAAAGGCATTCATCCTTTTAAAAACTATCACTGTATTTTATGATTATCCACAATTGGTTATAAAGCATTGACAGAAAATATAACACATAAAGCTAAAAATAATAAAATAAAGCTCATGACTTTTCTATTCATTTTTGACTAGTCAATGGTTAAAGTGAAATGAATAATTCTAAAATGATTCAGAATTTTTTTGCCAATAGTTGTAAGAATACTATTTCTTTGTACAAAATTGTTTTTTAATACTGAGATATTTATTTCCTTGTAAAGTTTATCATCTTCAGGTAAATACTGGTCGCATGTGGTTTCCTTTTGTTTTGGTGTCATCAGACTGAATATATAATATTTTTGAATATATATTTCTTCCCTGTGGCAGAATTTTTTTGGACTTTCTGTGACGAAACTCTCTGGCCCTAATATATTTCTGCAAGATACTTTCAGTAATAACAAATATGCATTTTAACTAATATAAAGTAACAAAAGCACTATGTTTACAAAAGCAATATAATTTTTTTAATTGAATATATAATATTTTTGGGTTCTTAAATTATGGACGCTATTCGCACATTTTGTTGCGGGAAGAGGGACGGGACCCACAAATTATTTCCTTTATCGCATTTTGCAAATCATCATCACAATAAAAAAAAAATTAAATATCTTGAAATCTGTTGCAGTAATTACCGAAAAACAGATCGACAACAAAATCATGCGATTTTTACTCTTCAGAAAGGGGTTACTCAAATGCATGTTTCGTTTCAAGATTTGATGGCATAAAAAATATCGGTTTTTCAAAACTATATGGCAATCTAAAGCGATAACTGGCAGTTATTGCTTTTGATCGGGATATCTGAAAGTACTGCAATCAATAACTGCCGAAAATACAATCGAAATGGATTTATGATATTGGCATAAATTGAGCGCTTCAAAAAATTATTATTTGAATGGATGATTCAAATTTTCCATGTAAATTTCTGCAGAAAAGCAAACCAAAATTTTTTACTTCCCAAAAGAAAAATCTTTCTGCTTTCACTGCGATTCTACCCTGTTTTTTTTCTTCTATTGCATTAATAACTTTTATTCTGTTTCATTGATAACTTTTATTTTGTTTCTTATTGCCCTTTCAACAAACAAATCTTCATATCTCCTTTTTTTAGATGTCTTATTTGAAATGTTCAGTATTTAACAAGTATTTTCCTTTTATTGCAGCCTCCAAAGCTGGGGTTTAGTAATGAGGTAAATCCCTCTCCAAATGTCTCAATGCCACAACTGAGTGTATCATCTAGTGATGAGTCACAAGTTTGTTTTGTGCTAGCCCCGACTCCTGCCCAGCTGGGAAGAGCACCCGGTCAACTCAATCATCGGAGACTTTCTTCAGAATCTCAAGAATCTCCTTCTGGTGGTGATGACCCTCAAGAAGCAAAAAAACCCATTCTTAAAAGGATAGCTGATGATGGAATGGACAAGTAATCTAGCATTATTCAGTTTAAGATTGTTTATATTTAGGTTCTCCAGCTTTTCTAGTTTCGGCACCTTTTTGAGATCGTCTTACTGTACCTTAGCCATAATAATTGTCTGTGGTTTAATATTTATTGCATGCATAAATTGCATTTAAAATGTATAGTTTGTCTTTAGTAAAAACTCCCCAAGCCATTCGTCTGGACCTATGGCAGTGACTATGGTGACGATATTTCAAGTAGGGGTGTAGGGTCATTGTTTAGGACAGGTTTTGACTCGATCTGGTCGAAGAGATAAAGGGAATCTTTTTCTTTTATCTATTGTGTTAGTCTTAGAAGGAAGATAAGCTACCCTCCCTGAAATGCGCTATTCTTGTTTCCATAGCAGCAGACAGCCTCAGACTTAGTAGCAGGGGGAGTTCTTACCATAGACAAACTATATGATGGCTATAAGGATAGAGCGTTTGCCTTCAAATAAGATGATCCCAGAGTGCATAGCGTTTATAAAAAGTGCTTAAAGGTGCTTATTTTCAATTTTTGTTTTAGGTGATTTTTTTCATTGGGTGTTTTTAAAAAGTTCTTAACTTTCCCTTTTTCAAAAATTTTATATTTTTCCTTTACCATTTTGATTTTCGCCACTAATTATGCAAAAAGATATTATTCTATATAACGTTTTTATAATTAATCCAACCCTAATCTATTTCGTTGGTCCGTAGCATATGAAAATGCCTTCCATTTTAAATGTTTGATGAAATACTTGTGGGTCTGCATGTGTGTGTACTGAGCTGTATTCAGTGAGAAAGATTTTTGCCTTATCATGTACAATCTGCTGTATTTTGCAAAAGATTCTCAAATTCATGCTTAATTTTCCTCCTTCTGAAATTGAACCAAAAAATCCCTCTAATTTTTGCTTACTAACAACTAAATATTGTCAAATTTTTTCCCCAATATCGATAGAAATTTTTTATTTCTCTTGGTGATTCCCCATCTTCTCCATCACTGGCAAGAAAATGACCTTCTCGCAATATTTTATTTATAAATCAGTACCATAATCTTTGAACTTCACTTTCAGATCATTCTCTAATTACTTATTTTCATGTGGTGCGTCAGAGAAGTGAAGAATCCCTAAGCTTGACCCCCTTAAAATTTCCATCTCCCTTTTTTTCCTTAAATTTAAGAATTAATTGAAAATTTTTAGAATTAATTTTGAGAATTTAGGAACCGACCACCAGTTGCATAAAAAATTTGCAGACTTTTATTGTACTTCGTTACTTTTTTTTTGCTTATTACTTTTTATTAAGTATTGTATTACTTTGAAAATTTTCAATACTCTGAAGTTATTTATATGAGATAATTCAATAATATTTATTGGCAAGATTAAAAAATGTAAAAGGCTTTTAATATTTAAAATGCAGCATAAAATCTTTTGCTTATTACTTTAAAAAAAATTCACCACACCTTCCTCTTTGTCAGTGCAACAGCCCCTTGCAGCTGCCTCAGCAGCTGATAAACTCCAGCGCCTCCTATCCATGGCAACTCCCTTCCAATTTCTAATCCTTAGGGTATTCAGGTCATTTCGATGTAGGGGGTCTACCTCTGGGTCAGGGTGCATTGAAATCTATGCTATCAATGATTTACTTCTACAGTTGAAATTTAAACTCGAAAAAAAGTTATTTTAGAAAAAACAAGCATCTCAAACAAGCCATCCTTTTTTCATCTTTCAAAGCCAACTAATTTTTATGATATAAAATAAAATTCGAAATTAAACAAAAAACATAATTGTTTATTTAAAATAGTTTTATCATTCATAATTGGTAATATTGTTTTTACGCATAATTATATAAGTTGGGATCAATGTTCCTTTGATTACAGCATCAGCGGCGGTAAGCTCTAAGAACCACCAACTTCCATCATTGACCATTTTACTGTTTAACAATAGGTAGCCGCTTCAATACTTCACTTACCTCCTGTTCATTTATTGCTGTAAACAGGTGTTTGGAGATATAGATCGAGAATCAATCAAAACTTGCTGGCAATTATACATCGGAGTAAATAAGTGGGATTGGAGTTCAAATTTGGAATTTTGTTTCTTATTTTTGTCTTTTAAAAAATGGTGATTACTCAAAGTGATAATAGTCTATGGGATATTTAAGCATAGTTCAGCTATACTAAACTACAGTCGGACTTCTATTTAACAAACTTTTCTTTGGGATCCATTTTCTCTTTTTCTCAAAATATTTCAGAACATTTCAAACTTGTTAATGCATTTTATGGGAGAAATTGTTTTTCCAAGCTACTTACTTTTAGAGAAAGCAGTAAAATCCCTTTCCCTTTTTGTTTGCATTTCAAACAAAAAACTCAGACAAAATTAATGGATCTTTCAGTTGCAATTAAACTTAAGAATGTGTGTGGTAATGTATGTTAAAATTACTTTTATAATAAATGCAGCTATAATTTTATATATAAATGTAGCTTTTTTTTTTAGTTGAAAATGTATGTAACATGATAGTATAACACTGCATAATGTTTTGCTCTATTCTTGCTTTCCATGCAGATTTCTTTNGAGGCTAAGTCGAGGATAGCAGAATATTTAACAGCATTGGAAGGTACCAAAAAGAAACTTAATTTGTTAATGCAGGGACCTTCAAAAAAGTGTAAAAAATAAGATATGTTATTAATGGACAAAATTAAAAATTCTTGTTATTAAATTCTTCTTTTAATTCTATTTATTAAATATGCTCCAAATCTTTGTTTTGCTGCTCCAAAATTGCTTTTTTGTTGCTCCAAAGATGCTCCAAAACCATGTTTTGCCACTTGAAGCCCTGCATGTGTTGTAATGTATGTTAAAATTACTTTTATAATAAATGCAGCTTTAATTTTATGCATAAATGTAGCTTTTTTTTTTTAGTAGAAAATGTATGTAGTGTGATAGTATGACACTGGATAATGTTTTGCTCTATTCTTGCTTTCCATGCAGATTTCTTTTATGGTTAAGATTTATAAAATAAATAGTAGATACTAGTTTACGAGATAAATATGTATCAACTCCTATTTTAATTATGTCTGGGGCTTGTGAATTTAAAACCTGTTTTTGTGTTTAAATATTTCAAAAGGTGATTTTCTATGTAACGAATTTTCCATATAACGAACTCAGGATTTAAGGACTTTGTTAAATAGAGGTCCGACTGTATTTCATTTACAGTGGCATTATTTAAGTATGTTCAGCTGTACATGTTTTCCTTAAGTTTTTTCAGCAATTATAACTAGTATAGTTAGCTCGATACAGCTCATACAACAGTTATTGTGTTTTTTCCTCTTAATATATTGTGTATAACATGTACAGGGAAAACACAGGAAATTTTTTTATACAGATTTGAGTGGCTACCCTGTACTATGAAATGTTATTAATTTATTATTTTTTTTTTCTGTCAGGGTTCTAGAGCAAGTTGACTTTGAAGCTCGTTTTGCTGAATTGCCTCAGTTCAATCCTGAAGAATCTCCTTCCTCTGCTGCTTCATTGCCCAATTCACCCAGAGCTTTTGTAAATAGTTACAGAAAAAAAAGGAGACTTTCCAGTGAGTCATTCTCTTCTTATCAGTAGAAAACATGCAAATACTTGTAATCAATAAATTATAATAGCTTCATAATTTATTATTATGCAATTTATATCTGTAATTAATTGTAAATAATTAATGTTATTTGTACTCAACTTGTGGTTGGAAGTTTGGAACCTTTAATAATAATTTTACTCTTTGCATATTTTGCCTTAAATCTGAAACTACACACCTGAGACCAAAAAAAGAAAAGTTATTCTATTACAAAACTTGTTTTTCCTAAGCTGATTTTGGGCAGAAAATAATTTATAAATATTGTGTGCTATTTTTATTATTTTATTTAATGATCAAAAAAGTTACTCGTAGAGTTTAATATTTTTTATTTAACCGCTCATCTGATTATCCCAAGTTAACATGGTTCCCGAGTTAACAATACATTGCAAATATTAATCATCCCGAGAAAACTCAGGAGTAGCAGAACTTGTCAATGCATTTCGTTTAATCCCGTTTTTACACGGTCGGAAGCAAAAAACATAACTTGCTGTAATTGGAAGATTGCCAAATTTCATTTGGAGGTGTTGCTGTTGGATTGTGGGACTGCACACGTGTTTTGTGCTATTGCATATATCAGGGCTGTCCAACTGCAAAGAGCCCACGGGCCAGAATTCCGGTCACTGATCTCCTGGCAGGCCGCAGTTTGAAAAAGTTGAACAATAACATCTTACCTCTTATACAATAACAATGAATAGTTGAATTATTAATTATAAAACAATGGAACAGAAGGATTATAAAACAATTTGCTTACATTTTAATGGGAAAACCGAGGCCGATCAGCCTGGCGGGCCGCACAATATGTTTTAGAGGGCCGCATGCGGCCCGCGGGCCTTGGACAGCCCTGGCTTATATGATGGTTGCTGAATTAACATAGCAATAAGAGTAAAAGAGAAAAAAAAATGGCGTATTCCTTCACTGACGTTTGAAAAGTATCACTTTGTGTTGTCCCTTGTTTTAAGAACTATCATACAAAGACTAATATTTAACTTTTTTCATTTGCCCGAGATAACTCTGGATAGTAAACTGGATGCATGGGTGCAAGTCTTCCGTCCCCAGGACGGATTTCCGTCTTTCGAAAATGTCCGCGGACGGAAGTAAGACGGAAACAAGACTGACTCGAAGACGGAAATCGGATTTTTTTTTCTTTCTGTCCTTAAAAACATTTTTAGGTCTGCGTTATTGGTCTACTTTCTTATGTCCTGTTGTTATTTTATCAAAAGACAGATGAATAAATATTTTTTGTACAGTATTTAAACTTGATGTATTATGGTAAAGCTTTCTTAGATAGTTTGCATATGTCGAGGGGGTATTGTGTACGTTAGGTATTTCAGTCAAAAAATTTTCAGTGTTGGCCTTTTTTCCAACTTGCACCCATGACTGGATGGCAAATTAAATGTTTCTTACACATAAAAAAAAACAATAATTTAAACTTAAAACATGTGCATTAGGTTTTGTTTTAGTTCCTTGTCTTTATTAATGAAATAAAAAAATTATGTTTATTTTTTGCATTTTATTCTTCAAAATAATTGGAAAGGGAAGCAGTTAATCTTGATGAGCCATGATGGATCGGGAGATAAGGCGTTTGTCTTCAAATGAGGTGAACAGGGTTAAAATCCTAGCGATAGCTGGTCGGTACAAATTACGCATCTGGCTCACACCGACCACAGTGCTAACGTAAAATATCCTTCGTGGTAAACAGATCATGGGTTAGAGTCTCCTTGCTGTGTGGCTAACTCTGGGAGGTTTTTGTGGTTTTTCCTCTCCATGTTATGCGGGTTAGTTTCATCAAGAAGTCCTCCATGAAGCCAAATTTCTCCCTATACTTGATCCAGGAATTCCCTTGTCTTCTGCTTGGGTTCAAAGTTTCAAGACTGTGGAGTGGAACAGTAGCTGTAAACCCAAAATTGGGTCGGCTGTTCAATGACAGTTATAAAATGAAATATATAATCTCTATCTAACATGTATTCTTTTTGAAATTAAAGTTATATTGTTTAAAACATTTTATTGATCCATTACTATTCAAATTTAACTATTTCTGTTAGCAAGAACTATTCAATACTACTGTACATCACATTTTTATTATTTATTATTTTTTTATTATTAATATATTCTCAATTAAAGCTGTGTAGCAACTTTAGGATTCCAATCATTTTTAGTCAGCAAAAACGTGCAGATCACAAACCACCTTTCTTGCTAACATGCCTTAGAAAGGCTTTCCTGGTTTTTGACTTTTAATGTAGTTATGTAAATTTAGGATTAAATTCAAATAGAGGGTGTAACTTTGCATAGAATTAAATTTATGTTTTACTTCATTTTAAAACATTTTGAGAACAAAATTCTTTCAAAATCTTTTATGTTTTCCTTTTGTGCAAAAAAAAAGAAAAAAAATTTTAACCTTAGGGGAAAACGTAATAGTAAAAATATCCCTCCTTCCCCTTGTGAGCAAAATTATGCAAATCACAAACCCTTAATCCCACTCGTAAGATGCTTTATTATCTTTGAATGACAGCTCTTTTCTTTTGTTTGAGCTCAACTTACCAATTAAAAAAAATACTAATAGTGCTCAAAGTTGTCCTTAATTAGTAAAAATTTTTTAAATGTCCTGAAATTTTTTGTATTTTCCAAATTTTTGTTAAAGTTAACAGCAAGAATAAATATTATTTATCTAAATAAGAATTGAAGAAACTTCAAATTCAGAAATTTTGTTTTATGCCATGAAACAAAGAATGTAACAAAATGAACGCCTAAGTTCATAGTGTGTCAAGTACGGTATTAGTTTACTTCCTTTGTTAGAGACAATTACCCTTGATTTGATGGTATAGAACATTCAATGTTGGTGAAATATATAAAAACCTCTTATCTCTTTTTTCTCCCATCACTATATCATGCTCTACTGATTTTCATAAGAGAATCCTCTTGTTTTATCAATACTTATGGATTTTCCGTATTTATACTATTTTATCCCACTTATATATATATATGCATAAACATTTTAAGTTTGTAGTGTGACCGGTGCTTCTTGAAAAAGATACAGGAAAATGCAGGAATCATAATATAATTTTATTAAAGTAAGGGCCAGAGACCCATAATGACAACCTTACATGCTGGGTGGATAGGTAGAGAATAGCACATTTGACCTTGGAAAGAGGGTTTTTATATCTTTCTGGACAATATATTTAAATATTAATAGGTCTCAGTAGCATGTGACTGATCAATTTCCCAAGCTACTAAAGCGACATCACATTTTTTGAAATAATTAGATCAATATTATTACTTTCTTGTGGGAAAGGTTTTAAACGTTTGCTCGTTAGATACAAGCACTATTTATGGATTAGATTTAAAATATAATTATTTTAACATTACATAATATATATATATATACAGATGGGTGACAAAATAATACGAACACCTGTGAAATATCAGAAAATCTTTATTAATAGGGAGTTGGACCACCCTTTGACTGAATTACAGATTTAATACTACGTGGGATCGATGCATAAAGGTCATAGACAACGTTTAAAGGAATATTAAGCCATTCCTCTAGCAAAGCGGCCTCTAATTCCAAAAGATTTGATGGAGGTGGAAATCGGGAACGAAGTTTAGACTCCAAATATTGCCACAAATGTTCAAGAATATTTAAGTCCGGAGACTGAGGGGCGAGATGCTCAACTTCATTGTCATGCTCTTCGAACCATGTTTAAACGCACCTAGCGGTGTGGATAGGGGCGTTGTCGTCTTGAAAAATCGGTCGCTCTCCAGGGAATACAGTCTGTACAAAAGGATGAACATGATCCGCTAGAACGCTTAGATAGTCATTGGATTTGATTCTCCCATGCAGACGTACTAGTGGCCCAAGATCACGCCAACATATCGCACCCCAAACCATAATGGAGCCACCTCCATGTTTCACAGTTGGTAAGAGGCATTCGGGATCAAACGCTTCTTTGGGTGATCTCCTGACATAAACGCGTCCGATGGTCTGAAATAAAGTGAAGGATGATTCGTCGGACCATATTACCTGCTGTCACTGCTGTGGGGACTAGCCTTTGTGACCTCTACACCACTGACGGCAATTGAAAGCATTGGTTGCTGTCACCAAGGGTTTACGAATTGCCACTCTCCCATAAATGTTCGCTGCATGAAGTTCTCTTTGAGCAGTACTTGTTGAAACGGGGTCCTGAAGATGATTGTTCATGTCTGATGTTATCTCGGATAACGATTGCTTGTGTTTTCGAGCTACTACGCGCTGCAAGACACGTCTATCCCTATCAGTAAGCTTTGACTTTCGGCCACTGTTTTGCTTTGAAGACTTCGTCTTACCTTCGTTCATGTATGCTGTCAAAACGGCTGATACAGTACTTCTTGCAAACCCTAAAAGGTTTGCTGTTTCTGTCACCGATGCTCCACTTAAACGCGCCCCAACAATCATCCCTCACTGGAATTCTGACAGGTCAGACATTTCACCTTATAAAAGCTAGTTAGATAAACTCATGCAACACAGGTGACTAATGTTGAGAGACTGATGCCTTCCTCTTCACGCTCACTAGGTGACAGACTTCTGTTGTAGGTGGCACGGCTGTACTGCAGGTGTGAAATAAGTCACACTTTTTTACAGGTGTTCGTATCATTTTGTCATCCATCTGTATATATATATACATATATGTATATATATATATTTACATATATATATATTTACATACACAGTTAAAACTGTATATATATATATCAAACTTGTATATTTCTAAAACCTGTATATCTTAAATTTCTAAAATTCCTCACATTTAATGTTTAAAATCAATGTATTTTCCATGGCTCTCTTATCTCAAAATTTTTCTCTCAAAACACCTGTTTCTCAAATTTCTAATAATCGAGCACAAATGTCCAAACAACATAACAAAGATGGTTAGACCTCAAAAATCCTTTTAAAAAAAATTTTTTTTCAGTGTTAAAGGTATGTTGAAATTTTTTTATGTAAATAGATATATGTGATATGAAAAAAAATCTAAGTTTTCTTAAAAATGCTTCTTTTTTTTTTTTTTTTTTTTTTTTTNTTTTTTTTTTTTTTTCTCTTTTGCTTAAGTGCAGGAATTACTGAAATTATTACCAATTGTATATCTGCAAATTCACATTGGTATCCTGGAAATTGCTCCCAATACAGAATCGGCATCCTTAAATTTGGCAAAAATTTAGTTCTTAATTTTTATATTCTGCATTGTGCTAAAGATGTTGTTATTTTTAAAGCTGCTCAAGACCAAGAAGAGGTTGAAGCTATGAAAAGTCCTTGCAAACCCAAATCTCAATCAAGCAGCTCAGAGACAGGTACTCCCAAAACTCCAAAAAGTGCTGCTAAGTTTGAAGGAATAAAATTCTTTGGGCCAAATTTCAGTATTGAAGGTTTGTATTGTTTGTTCTTCGCTTCATATTTCATTACCATCATTAATTTTCTGTGTAGGTTACTTGAATTTCATGTTTTTAAACTCTATATTTCTTGTTCTCTTTGAATTGTGTGTTCTTTTGCACTTACGTTCATAATTTCTATATTTCATATAGAAATTATACGTTCATAAATTCTATATTTCTTATTTCTCTTGTTCTATATTTTTTTTAATATCCTGAAAGTAAATTTTTTTTTACTTTCAGAAAGCGAACTTCTGAATTTTAACATTGTATTTAGATTTATTTTCATGGAATTAATTTAAATGTTAATTTAAGAATAATTCAACAGTAAATCTTCTGTAATTTTTATATTACTTTAGGCAAAATGTCAAGGGCATAATACTATAGGTTATGTTTCCCTACATAAAATAAATGTATGGTATAAAATATTAGCGAATTGCATCTATAATATAGGCATATTCACATGTGTAAAAAATTATTTTTATGTTAGTCAGACAATGTTTAAATTTTACATCAAGTATAAAACTCACTGTGGTTATGAGATACTTATATGTATATATATATATATATTCTTCGTTACTAGTAGACGTCCAATTAGACGTTAGCACTAGNAGCAATAATTATTTTTTTTTAAATATTTTGTTTTTGATTGATTAGATATCATTCTAATACTAAAACATTATTGCCCGAAAAATAATGTTATTTAATTTCTGCTTCTTAGATTCAGATCATTTTAATCTCTGTTTACCTTGGGGGTCTATTATACGGAAAAATCGATTATACAGAGAAAAATGAGAATATTTTGTTTCCAACAAGTGTCTATTTTTAATAGTAGCCACTGTTTCAAAAAATGACAATTCTAAACTATTAAAAAAAAAAACTTGATGTTATTCATGTGAAGAAGTCCTAGTGAAGTATTCTCGGAATACAGTTAAACACTGCACGGTTCATTTCTAAAATGAAAGAAAAATGTTATATATCAACTCTCCAAGAAGGTTTATATAAAATATACGTATTGTATGTAAAATTGTTTAAAAAATAATTAAATACAAAATTGCTTATATAAAATTGTAAGTTTTCAAGTAATGAAATTCAGAATGAGTTTTTGAACCTGTAATGTACCATAAAGTTTAAGTCTGTTGACAAACATAAAATTTATTTGTTACGAAATAAATCTAAATTGATTGTATTCATGATTATGAAATTATATTAATTCGATTACTTTTAAACATTGTTGTCCATATCTTCAAAATAATAAATAATTAAATATATTAATAATTAAACTTTCAGAAATCACAAAAGGAGTTTATATTTGGTGCTCATTCTTAAATTCTTTGTATTAAAGTGCTCATAACTTATTTGTAACTACTATCGAACCTCGTAAATGTGAAATTGGCAAGAGTATCATAATAATTTCATGTTAACCAAATTTCGTTTTATCCGATACATTATGAAAACAATTTATTTTGTATTATTAATACATATTATGTACTACATTAATGTGTGCAAATAATTCTATTATGAACCTAACAAATTAGAATAAGTTGCAAAGTTAGAACTACTTTATTAAACTATTTTATTTACTTGCCCATCTGCTACTTTTAACAATTTAAGAAAATAGAAATAGCATTCCTCAAAATGAATGATTTCATTCATCATCATCAATATACAATTACTATATTATCATACCTAATTATTTATTATCTGTGCTGTATCGTAAGAGGTAATCGGCTTGAAAATTTAATGTTAAACATGTAAAATACCAGGGCTGATTGTGCTCCGGAAAAATCCGGATTTCCGGATTTTTCGCTAACAGTGATCCGGAAGTTTCCGGAGATCGAAGGTCCAGACTTTACAAAAAATTATTGATCACGGAATTTCTGGAAATCAAATTTTCAAAGGTGGAACTTAAAAACGCAGTTTATTTTATTTGTTTGTAAAGGTGAGCCAGAGAGATACTTTATATGCTTATATTCATGATTAATATTTATTTTTTTATCAGTAAATAGTTATTATAATCATAAACTCAAGGAAGAAAAACATATTTGTAAATTTTAATTACTTCTCCAGGTCATCATAGGTATGTGTAAATGGTATAGGTATGTGTAACTCAAGAAATTTTCCGGAATTTTAACTTGGGCTCACAATCACCCCTGAAATACACAGGGGTCTTCCTAGGGTTTTTTGAGAGGCACCTATTTTATGAAAATTAAAAATTATATTAAAAAACCAACACAAAAATATGGTAAAGTAAGAAAATATTTTCATAAATTGTCACTACGAATAAAAATCATTTATGACTGGTAAATTTTTATATATTTTTCCCCATATATTAAAAAATTTTGCTATTGTAAAATTTTGGGCTTAAAATTGTATCCAAATTTGAAAATCAATGTCCATAGTTAGATTTCAACTTGAATTTAATTCAGGGTTCCCACGGTTCTTAAAAGTCCTTAAGAACTGCTTAATTTTTATTTTGGAAACTAAGGGTCCTTAAAACTACTTAATTTTGATACAAAGTTTTTAAAAGTCCTTAATTTCAAAAATATTTAAAATTTTTATTCCTGTTTACTAAATTAGAATGTATGATTTTCTTCTAACAAGAAAGTTAAATATTTGGTTACTATTTATAGTTTGCTTTGTTGCAAAGTAAATTTTTTTTTTCAAAGTTTTAGATTGTTACACTATTATTTTTATTAGTTAAGGATAAGCAAAATCTATCTTACATAAAAATCTAAATCTACTCAATTAAAAGATTCCAAACTTTTTGTTATTAATGTCTATTAAAATCAATTTAAAACTTAGATTTTAACTATAATTTTATTCAGTTAACATTGCAACTTAATATACTGTTTTCTTTATTCAAATTATGATTGCTTTAAAATTAATTCATACTTTTTGCCAGATTGTTTAGTAATACTATGTAAAGTTAATTCCCAATAACAGTTTTGTCTGGAATTATTTTATGTAAAGCTCATCATAAAAGTAAATATAAAAAATGGTTAAGTTACATACTGTTTTCAATAAGTTTTTCATAAAAATGGTTTCCTGATAAGGTGATATTACAGGATTACTTTATAATAAAAGAATACCACTTTCAGTTTTAATCTGTTAATTTGCAATAAATAGAATATCAAATCATAATAATCGTAGAGAATAATATTAAGAATGAATTAAGTTAAGCCTAATGAAGAAAAGTGGAATGATTTAAGGTGCTTAGATATTAGTATGGCCTGTTTTTACTTGAAATAGGACCATAGTTAAGAAAACTACTCTCATGCCTAACTCTAATTCAACTTTTTAGTATTAATTCTTTTAATATATACTCTTATGAATGAAACATTTTATTAATAGAAAATAAAGAATTTTTTTGGTGTAACTGAGTATTTAGCAAGATAGGCCTACAACTGAATATGTGATGCATGTCTCGTAGCAGAAAAAAAAAAATTTTACAATAATGTTTTTAATGTTCTCACATTTCTTCAATTATTCTTTTTTTAAAAAGTAAAAATTTGTGAAAAGAAATTGCAAATCTTAATTTCTGCACGTAATTCAATTTGAATGAAATCATTAAAAATGAAATACAGATTAGTTTCATAGATGTTAACCCTCAACAATCAGAAAATATTTTTAAAAAAACTGATCCAGGTTTGCTAAAATTGCCTGGTACTACTTTGGCGAGCCCTGTTATTTAATACAATTACATCTGTACTTAGATTGTAATAAAATGGTTTTTTATTATTTCTTTATTTATTGATTTTCTTTTATAAGAAAGGTAAATAATTGGCACTGTCACTAAGGGTATATTCGATGCTAAACAATCATACCATTTTTTAGGGTACTTAATTTTTCAAAAAGTCCTTAATTTTTTCAAAAAAAGGAGTCCTTAAAAGTCCTTAATTTTCTCTTTGTTCGAAAAGTGGGAACCCTGTAGTAAAAACATGTATTTACTAGCACTAAAAGTTTTTTTTATTATGAGAGCATCTTCAGCTAGGTCAGACAGAAAAAAGATTCACAAGGAAAAAAATGTTTCATAAAAAATAAGGGTTTGTTAAAATAAATTTACAATAGTGTTTAAGATAAAGTTCAAATGTTTAGAATAATCTTCGAATTTTGACTTTCTGTATAGTTTATAGAGGGAGAGCCTCGTTGTTTCATTTTAAAAAACTCTGCAAAAGAAAAAAAAAACTCGCTTTAATGTGGCTAAGCGACCAGTTAGGCTTACCACATTGCACCAGCTGACTAACCACTTGCTACCTTTTTGTAAAAGACAGCTGGCAGAAAAGCTCCTCTCTTCTGTAGATTGCAATGAGAACTTGTTTTTTTTTTAAAAAGTGTTTTGTGAAACTGCAGTTTTTCCCTAAGGTGAATTTGAGAAGGTACCAATAATCGGTATTAAATTTACCCTAGACAGACCCTTGATACAACATTAATTGATTCCTGTGACCAAACATGTGTTTCATGGAAAGTGATATTTCACTTTAACCCGTTTCACGTTAGTGAGGCAGGGGTCTGTTTAGAAGAAATTTGGGTCCGTTAACGGACCCTTTACAAAATATGTTTTCATAAAAACGGACCCTTCACAAAATATTTTAACTTAAAAACGGACCCTTCACAAAATGATTTTTCTTTTAATCGGACCTTTCACAAATTTGTTTATCTTCATTATTGTTTTGTTAATCGAATAAACCCTTCCCAAGGATGAAAACAAGAAAGACAGATGTAAACGAATTAAGTTATGTCTTCGTCAGATGCTTCTTCCTTTATTCATCCGAAATGAATATTCTGCGTTCAGCAGTGTAGGCTAAATACCAAATATCTGTGTGTTGCATCTCTAATTTAATAGCAGCAATTGCTGTTTATTTTTGAGAAATTAATTTTTCTTAATTATACTTTTACAGTGTTGAGCATAATCTTGTATCTCTTTACAATTTAAAAACTCCTTGAAAAAGTTTTTTACAATAACAGGACTCCATTTGCACAAATTCACAAAAGCAGGACCCTGGTTGAAGGAATGTCACTNGAATTTGAGAAGGTACCAATAATCGGTACTAAATTTACCCTAGACAGACCCTTGATACAACATTAATTGATTCCTGGGACCAAACGTGTGTTTCATAGAAAGTGATATTTCACTTTAACCCGTTTCGCGTTAGTGAGGCATGGGTCCGTTAACGGACCCTTAACAAAATATGTTTTCATAAAAACGGACCCTTCACAAAATATTTTAACTTAAAAACGGACCCTTCACAAAATGATTTTTCTTTTAATCGGACCTTTCACAAATTTGTTTATCTTCATTATTGTTTCGTTAATCGAATAAACCCTTCCCAAGGACGAAAACAAAAAAGACAGATGTAAACGAATTAAGTTATGTCTTCGTCAGATGCTTCTTCCTTTATTCATCCGAAATGAATATTCTGCGTTCAGCAGTGTAGGCGAAATACCAAATATCTGTGTGTTGCATCTCTAATTTAGTAGCAGCAATTGCTGTTTATTTTTGAGAAATTAATTTTTCTTAATTATGCTTTTACAGTGTTGAGCATAATCTTGTATCTCTTAACAATTTAAAAACTCCTTGAAAAAGTTTTTTACAATAACAGGACCCCATTTGCACAAATTCACAAAAGCAGGACCCTGGTTGAAGGAATATCACTTAACGTTTATTTTATATTCACAAATTATGAGTAAATTTTTCACAATTTTTCAAAAATGGACCTTTCGCAAAATGTCTGGACAGACCCCTGACTGTATTAAAATTGCATCACATTATGCAAAAATACATTCCTTACTTGAAATGTTTACACTTTCAGAATTCACGGAGGCAGATATATCTGGCGCTCATTCTCCGAGAACTCCTAAAACACCGAATGATGGAGAGAAAGGTCTGTCTTCACAGAGGAGAATTCTGGACACAAGAAGGAGCTTGGTAATGCAGCTGCTAAAAGATGTTGGCTTATTTCCTACAGGTGAGTTTATTTTTTTCCATTGTTGCCAACTCTACTGAAAATTCTTCTGGTTTTTTGTAAATTTTCGAAAATTCCCTAAAACTGAGTAAGTTTCCTAAAAAAATCCCCATTGAAATAAAATTTTTGTACATATTATATTTTGCTTGCTTAAATATTTAAATATGTGTTACTAATACATAATGCAGCGAACCTCATTTATATAAATTCGATCAAAACTTTTCTTGTTCTAAAATGTTCAGTTTATTTTTATTCAGAACCTTTTTATATTAATTAAAAAAATCTTCTAAGTATCTTTAATAAATTTAATGCCTTTTAATATTCAAAATTATGAATATACATAATATTACAAGTATGTTTAATGTTTATCATAACTGAAAAATATAAGTTTTTCTATTTTGATGCCCATAAAAATCCCTAATATTCCCTATGTGTAAAATTTTTAGTACATTATGCGACAATTATCAGGAAAATTAAATTTCGTAAAATGTACTGGATTTTTCCCTATCCATGTTGCTAGCTTTGCATTTCCAATAATTTAGAAACATTTAGGATTAAGTAGCTAGCATAGTAGCTGAATTGATGAGAATTTTTATAGGTTTTAATTAGTGAAGCCATTGCTATTGTCATGGGTGAGTTCTTTCCGCTTTTAGGCAAAATTTTACTTTTTTTTTTCCAATTTATTTAAATGAAAATTTCTGCTTTTTCAAAGGAAGTTCTACTATTTCAAGCTCCATTCCCNGCCCCCTTCCCCCCCCCCCCCCCCCAAAAAAACTAATTTTTCTCCTATATAAACGTGATTAAAATTATTCATGCGATTTCAAAGTACACATCGTGATTTTTAATTGCTAGTTTTAAAATTATTTATCGCTATAAATATTCACGTGATTTAAAAATCTAACATCAAGATTCGTATGCACACAATTTTTTTTAAAAAAAATTGTTCATCATTCACACTTCACAATTTGAATTCATGCTATTTAAAAGTACATATCGCAATACTTATTCACGCAGTTTAAAAATTATGCATCATGTTCTGTTCTCATGATATTTAAAATTGCACATCACCCATTCATATTCATGTAATTTAAAAACCTCACATCTGGATTCATATTAACGAAATTAAAAAATCACCCACTGAAATTTTTACTCTCACAATTTAAATAAAAAAAATCATGCACCAAAATATTTTATTATAACTGATAATATTCTGCAGATATATTCTTAATAATATTCGTCCTACATAATCTTGCACAAATTTCAGGTATTTTTACAATTATTCAAAAAAGTGTTATCCACATAAAATTTTCGTTTTCATCTTTTTTGGTTTTTTACGAAACTCATCCCTGTATTAGGGTTGCCACAGGCGACTAAAATGCAATCTGACCTGAGGCAACTTTTTTTGTCTGAAAAGACTAAAAAAAGTAACCATTTTCCGAAAAATTATTGTGTTATTAGACTATTGGGAGACTTTATTGTGCTCTTAGCGATGTTTTTTTTTAAAAGCATAAATTGGGATAACAACCTGCGGCCCGCAATAGCTTCTGAACATAATGAATTTTTTTTTCTTCAAAAAAACATTTGCACATTTTTGCGAAAATTTGCAAAAAATGCAAATTTGAGTCATCACTTTTTATTACGCTTAATTTGCACAGATTCTATTATGAGTCTTATTTTGTTTCTCGATCACCTTTTCAATGGTTACAGCTACAAAATTCTGCATGATTTTAAAAGACACAATTTTTAATACGATATTAAGGTGTGTGAATTTTTGAATTTGAATTATCACTTTTCACAATATATATAAATTTGCTAAATCAATTATTGGTTGAACTGAAATTTCTATAGAAAAAGTGTTTTTTTAATAGAAAAATATTTTCTTGAATGATTGCTAGTAATTAAAAGTATTTAATTTTCTGCAAATATACAAATGTTTTTGATATAAAAATTTAATGCTGGAACATTAATGTTTACATAAAAATTATCATATTTGCCACCAACTTGACTGAATGGATCATNTAATTCTGGTGGGGGAGTACTGTAGTGTATCTTCCACCCGCCGATTCCGGATACGCGACTTTCCACTGTATAACAATTACCTAAGTCATTTAATAAAATTTTAGTCATATTTTTGTTCTTATTTAGGCAACTATTTTCATAGTTTTTGGCAACTATTTTCATGCTTTAGGCTACTAAAAGCAACTATATTCATTTTCTTCTGTTGCAACTATGCTGTATTGTAATTTTTTCTTTTATTTGTAAGCTTGCATTTCTTGATATATTTACACAATCTATTTAAATCATGTGTTCTATTTTTAGCACAAGAGACTGCTCAGTTCCAGCATGTCCACCAGGAAGCATTCCCCACCAAAAATACTCTGCAGTTAAAAATTCGTGAAGTACGACAGAAATTAATGGCCCAAAATTCTGGAACACCTCAACCCCCTACAACGCCCACTGGTGGCACCAACGGGTGCGTGTCATCTCCATCTCCCCACACGCGACCTGACATTGTGGACGCCGTGTCCCGCCCTACTACGAGTTCTCAGAAATTTTTAGCCCCTGGTCCCGTCGTCGTGAACAGCAAGAATCGTCCACCCCTGATACCCTCTCCTTTGAGCGAGGAGACAAAGAACAGTTCTAGCTTGCTTCATGAAAAACTAACAGAATCATCATCATCAGTGTGCTTGAACGAGCAGAGCTGATAAAGCACTTTGCAAACCTGATTTTAGCTGCTGATAAACTAAACTAGTCATGTCACTTTTTAAGTGCTTATTTATCTGATGTATGAAATGACAATTTTAACATGTCTTATCACGTTATTTGAGTTAAAACAGGGTGTCTGGCAATTTGGAAAAGGTAGTTAGAGTGCTAATTTCTATAAATAGCCCGGAAAATGATACATTTATAAGTCAAAGAAAATTTAAATTCCTGAGGAAAAAGAATTTTCCCTCATTGCAATTATCATTTTTTAAATTTTCAAGATGAAATGCTTTTACACTTTCTTGTGCATTTATTTATTTTCTCTCTCTAATCCTTGTGTAATCCAACTTGGTTAATTTGTTGTGCAATAAGAACCATATTTAGTCAATTTTTCCCCCCTTAATTGATACATATTTAGTATAAATGAGTATTATATGCTAGCAAATAAATATTAGAAAACATTATTTAAATAAAATTAAGTGAAGCACGCTACTACAGAATTGTTCATTAAATAATTTACTTAATTTGTTTTCTTATAAATATGTAAAAGCTAATTTCCTTTTTTTTTTTTTTTTTAAANATTTTTTTTTTTTTTTTTTTTTTAAATATTAAGTTGATATTTTAATTTTGTTTTTTAGTGGAAGTGTAGCTAAAAATCTGACATTGTTTGAGTAGGTGCGCTTAAGGCTAAGTTTAAATTTGTGTGGTTTATTTAATACTGTTTAATAATTTACCAACTACAGTGAAAGCTTGACTATCCCAGATAGGCAATTCTAGCAAGATGAAAGTTTGATAATTGAGCACAAAAATTTTGGTTTTCTAAATTACCTTATTTTCTAAGTAATTACCTCACTTTATTGTTAATGCAATAATTATAATAATAAGAAAAAAAACTGAAGTTGCAAAATGAAAAAAAATAGATTTAAAAAAATTACTAATTTTTTTAAAGTTTGTTTAAATGATATCTTTCATGTAATTACATATGATTTGCTTATAAAACCAAAACTCTTGGTGTTCTTTATTTAAGTATTTACTGGAAAAAAATACCACTTTATTTTGACTACTTTCAAAAATTCTGCTTGCCATAAAAAAAAAATTTTTTTTTAACCTATAGACTGTATTTTGTAATTTTTTTTTATCAGTAGTAGATCCGTAGATTGTAATTTTTTAAATCTGTAATAATCCCTGCAAATTCTGCCTTTAGGTTTGTCAAATTCTAGCTGGTTGGGCTTTTTAAAAATATTGTGTGTGCGTTTAATAAAGTGAGAGAAACTTAATCTGAAACTTTGCCAGGCACCTTGTTATACAATAGGATTATTCGCAGCAATCAAAAAAACATTATTTCTTGTTGTTGTTCTTATCTTATCTGATAGATTTATGGTTTTAAAAATCATTTGTTGTTTTTGTTGAGACATATCCACCTTCATTCATTTTTGTAAATACTCATTATTAATACTTGTTTTTATTTTTTAAATCAGGGATGCTAACTATTATTGATAGTTGTTATCTTAGTTGTTATTCTTCTAATTTTAACTTAGTGTTATAATTTTTAAGGCTCCTTGTTGTATACTCACTGTGACTTAGCTTCTTATGAATTTCAGTTACTTTAATTTCAAATGTCACACATATTTTATTATGAATTAATGACATAAATGATTTTAAAAATCTTACTTTAATGCTTTCTTCAAGTAGTTGACATGGTTCAGTGTTGAAGCAACTAATGGATTTCTTTAAGCTTTGAGAAATACCATTGTTTTTAAGTTTGTTGGTCATGGTATTTTCGAGTTTAGATTTGTTTTTTGTTTTTTTAATATATATATATATAAAATTGGATTCAGTTACTTTAATTTCAAATGTTACACATATTTTGTTGTGAATTAATGACATAAATGATTTTAAAATCTTTACTTTAATGCTTTCTTCAAGTAGTTGACATTGTTCAGTGTTGAAGCAACTAATGGATTTCTTTAAGCTTTGAGAAATACCATTGTTTTTAAGTTTGTTGGTCATGGTATTTTCGAGTTTAGATTTGTTTTTTTAATATATATATGTATAAAATTGGATTCAGTTACTTTAATTTCAAATGTTACACATATTTTGTTGTGAATTAATGACATAAATGATTTTAAAATCTTTACTTTAATGCTTTCTTCAAGTAGTTGACATGGTTCAGTGTTAAAGCAACTAATGGATTTCTAATTTCTTTAAGCTCTGAGAAATATCATTGTTTTTAAGTTTGTTAATTATGGTATTTTCGAGTTTAGATTTTTTAATTTTTTTTATATATATATATGCAGGGTATCCGCCCACCTGGAAAGTCATGAATTTCGGTATTGAACAAAATTTGTCATGAATTTAACTATTTTTTAAAAAAAACAACATGAAAAGTCATGGTTTTAGGTCGCTGAAAAATCTAATTTATAAAATAGAACTTACCCCCTCTACCCAATTTCACAGTGTTCCGATTATCTGAATTTGTAACATAATCTCACTCACAGTCATATTTGATTAAAATAAAAAATGCTTTTATCGTGTTCTTTAAAAATTATGGTGTTCTTTCAAAAAATGAAAGAAAAAACATCATTTCTAGAGCGAATTATCTTTTAAAACTTCTGTGATTTCTGAATTTTTGTTATTATTTATTGCTTTATCAATTCAAAATTTTAAGGCAATTTTTATTCCGAAATGAGAACGGAAAAATCGGGTATATTTTTTTCCTTTCCGATGAACAAGAAAAGTATCCTTAGAAAAATTTAATTCTACAGAAAAAAAGAAGAAATTATTCACTTTTGTATTTTTTTCAGCTATTTTATTGCTTCGACTCTTTCTTTACTCTGTTTTTTAATTTTAAAATCTGTAAATATGAAGATGCAGAGTATAACAGTTTTGGTTATACCTATCATTTCAATGAATGTTTTTTAGTGCTTTTTTAAATTTATTGTTGTGTTTTTGTTGCAGAAAATAGTAACTTCGTTAAGTCATGAAAAATTCTTGGAATTAGTCATGGAAAGTCATGAATTTGAAAATCTAAAATGTAGCAGATACCCTGTATATATGCACTTGGATTTGTTGAGTAAAAATATCGTAAATGAGTAGAATGTTTTTAAATTTTGATAGATTACACCTTAAACTTCAATAGCTTAAAGTACAGGGTGCGTAGCATTTTTAAAAAATGCTTAAAGGTGCTTATTTTTGATTTAAGTTTTTTTAAAAGCCTGTAAAGGTGCTTTTTTTTATTTGAGTTTTGTAAAAAGTGCTTAATTTTCTTTCTTGGAAAAAGATTTCTTTCATTGCTGTTTTGATCGTCGTTCTAAATTACAAAAAATGCATTATTGTCACAATTTTCTCTGCAATATTTATCAGAAACTAGTTATTTTATGATTACGTAAAGTTGTAAATGTGCTTATTATTTGTTTAAAAAACTGGCTACTCACCTTGAAATAGATAAAGTTATTGTGTAAGTTTCATAGCTTGGAGTCTACTCCGAAATATTTTGACCCTGCCATTCAAATATTGTTTATTTTAAAAAATATTCATTTGTTTTATTTATTTAAAAAACAAAAAACTGGTGGAGATATTCTCTCCTTTTGTTTTTCTTTTATAAAAACAGTTTTGTTTTGCTTTAAAGTGTTTTAAAAAGAAACCTTTAATTAGAATGCAACATACAATGCTGCACCAACTTTTTTCTTAATTGTAACTTATTCAACAAAATGAAAAATCATTTATTAGAAATGCATTAGGGAATTTAAATTTTGATTGAAGAGCGGTGAAATTAGTAACACAAGCCCCTAAATTTCTGTAGGTTATGAGTTGAATATTTTTTATTAAGATTTTAGCCTTTTCTACATAGCTTTTTTTTCCTGACAGAATCATTTAAAATATTAGGGATTATTAAGTAAAGAATTATGACAAGTCATAGATGCTATGAACTAGATTGTTGAAATGGGTGTTTTTGTTTAAATTGTTGAAAGAATTATGAGCACTCTCCAAAGGCTCTGGGTTGCAGAACTCGTGTGGCAATTTTACTCATAAAATATTAAGTTATTCTTGTTATCTTTAATTTAAAATGTTATAATTATTTGCATTATATGTTAGAAATTTTCAGTTAACTTACTCAAAGTATTTTACAAAATATGTATTTTATTAATATTTTAAAAAATAGTTACATCTTATATTTATTACTATCTGTTAAGTTATTGTTTAAATCTCTTAGGGAAAAAATTTCTTTCTTCACATTTTTTTTTATTGCTTTAAAATGTTTCAATATGTAATGCTATAAAATTAGTATTATTGACAGTTAAGGGTTATTTTAAAAATATAATAATACCTTAAATTGTTGGCATTCCTGTAAGATTCTTTTTAACCTATTTTATGTATAAAAAGTCTAAGGAGTAAAACATATATTTATTGTATGAGCAACAGTTTTAATGGAACTGCAAAACAATGTACAGCAGGTAAACTATTTTTTATATCTGTATATAAAATCACCTGTGCATGAAATTATTACTTGTGACTATGTATTAAATCTAATTAAATTGTTAGTTTTGATACTGATTGTTGTAAATCAACTCCTGTTTATTAAATATCTATCACTCTTTAAATATACAGAGGTGATTGTGCTTCGGAAAAATCCGGATTTTTTGCTAACCGTGATCCGGAAATCCAAGGTCCAAAAGTTTCAAGAAATCATCAGTCATATTTGTGTATTAAAATTCTTGTACATTTTATTTAAAAATATCAGTTTTCTTGACCTTGGGCTCTGGGGTGCAGGAGCAGATGTACTGGTCAGGTGGTCAGCCGAACGCGGAACCCCCTGTGTTTAGTTCCCAAGCATGCTTAGTACTCATTTATTGACCCACTGAAGGGATGAAAGGCTGAGTCAACCTTGCCCGGCCCGAGGATCGAACCAGGGACCTGTGGCACGAAGCGCTACCGCTCAGCCACCTGGCGTCATTTAAAATCATTAGAACTGGAATTTATACTATAATGAAATTAATTTTTTGAAATGCATCATTAATGCTTTACTCAAGAAATTTTCAGGATTTTTGAGTTGTGCTCACAATCATCCCTGTAGATATGAACTGATATAAAATATAAAAATTGAATAAGATATTAAAATAAGACTTATAAACAAAAAAAAGCCTGTTCAAGGTTTCCACTCCACAGGGAAAACCTGTAAAATACAGGGAATTTAAAAATCACCTAAAATAGCAGGAAAAATGACGGGAATTTTTTTCTTTTCTTTACAAACTAGAAAAATATAGGGAATTTTTTCTTGTTATCGTCTTTTAAAAAATGGTGACCACTCAAAGCCTAATCTATGAGATATTTAAGTATGATATTTAAGATAACAACAACTGGAGAAAAAGATATAATTTTGATATATATGAGATCTTTAATAGTGATGATATCATATAATCTATTCAACTAAGTAGAATGATATTAGCCAGGCATGTAGCCAAGGCCTTTTTGGGCCAAGGTAAAGGCCCAAAAAGAGATCGAAAGACTGTGGATGAGGATTTTGCCATCCTAAAAGTAAAGAACTGGAAATCAATTCCTGGGAGCAGGGTAGAATGGGAAAAGCTTCTGAGGAAGGCCCAGGCTCACAATGGACTGTCATGCCAATGCTGATGATTTCAGTTATCCTAAACTTTTTCATTTACTATAGCATTAAGTATGTTCAACTGTTCCTTTTTTCCCTAAATTAAAATTAGTATACTTAGTCCAATATAGCTGACACAAGAGCTCATTAATTGTTGTTTCCTCTCAATATATTGTGTGTAATATGTACAGGGAATTTATTTTTTCCAAATTTGAGTGACAACCATGCTGTTGTTGCATAGTAGTTTAAAATTTGAGTGACATTATAAAATATGCCGTTTGTAAGATGGAAATCAATTAAACGGATGGCTTTAACATATTTCTCTACCCACCATGCTTTTTCTGATCTTTAGGCTAACAAATTTTTTGTGACCAAAAAGAAAAACCCGTTTCTTCTAAATTTTTGAGAAAAAATTCTATACATATTTACACACAATGCAAAATGCTTTGACGGTTAAAACTCACCAAACAAAATTAATTTTGGCAATAATTTTTTTTAACCTCTGGAAATAAAGTAATCATATATCAAATTGAAGGCAATAATTATCACGTTAAAATGCTACATTTTTTATTCTTGTTTTTAATATTTTTTAATTTAATAGACATGCTCATACCTGCCAAGTCTCCTGTTTTTTCACAAAGACTCCTGCATTTTACGATTATCTCCTGTTTACCTGTATATTCTCAATTTTTCTGTTTTTGTTGAAGAAATTAAAAAAAAAATAGTAATAATAAATTGATAAAATATTCATTAATGGCAAAAAATACTTCTCTTATTCCTCAACAGATGGTGCTATAGCCAGTACTGCGGTATGTTGAGTGTTAATTATTTAAGTCGAGCCAAGATGGCTCAGAGGATTGAGCATTCTCCTTCCAGTGAGGTGAACCCAGGTTCGAATCCCAGTGATGACTGGTAGACACAAATTCTGCACCGACCACAGTGCTGACGTGAAATATCCTCAGTGGTAGATGGATCACGGGAATAAGTCTCCTTCTCATCTGGCTAACCGTGGGAGGTTCTCGAGGTCTTTCTCTCCGTGTAACGCACAGACTACTAAAATGCGACTATTTGCTACTATATTCGGCCTTAGGCGACTATGGAGACTTTTTTTTCCTGAAAAGTTTAAAAAAGCAACTATTTTCAGGAATAGGCGAGTATTGGGAGATATTTTCACTCTTACCGAAGTTTTTTCGCAAAAATGAACGTAACTTTTCAGAACATAAAAGAAAGCAAACTTTTATACAATCATTTATGTCCGAAAAGCCAAAAATTTACATTTCTATTAGATTTAATATAGTACTTGTTATTTTTTCTCTCTGAGGGGCAGTTTTGTTGTTTTTAATTGTTTTTTCCTTCTATTAACATTCATATTTTATTGTAATTCCACTTTTATTTAAGTACCTATTTTCTAATATGTATACCTTTTATGTTTATACAAAACTTTTTTTTTAATTGGAGAATAGTTAGGACTGGGCGATAAATTGATGTATCGCGAAATATTGATTTAACGCAAATATCGGTTGGCAGATATACTGACTTTCGTTTTAGGCGATGCATCAGAAATCTCATTTAAGCCGCCAGAATAAGACTACAATGGCAGTTTAATGATTTAATATGCAAGGATCCTTGACTATGCTAACGCTGTTACCCCACTGCAGAAGACGATTTTGATCTCGTCTAGCTGCAGAGATGTAGATAGCGTTTAACTATAAGACGATGTTAGTTTCGTGATGTTGAATGACGAAGAGCGATTTGAATCAGCGTTGTAGTATAGAACGCAGTGCTTAGTTTCTTTATGTCCATTTTTGTCTTCGGGAATTTGCGTTTTTCGAAGATTATTTTCAATGGGACTTCAGTCACTTTTCGATCGTTGTGCATTTTATTTGGTCGGGAATAATTGTCGGGTTTCTTTTAAATTATTTACAATGAGACTTGCTACTAGCGATCGTTTCGTTCTGCATTATTTCATACCATTTTTTTTTCTGTCTGGATTTAACGATTCTTGTAAATTATTTTTAGTAGACCTACTGTTACTTTGCGATTGCTGCACAATCGCTGTTATCTTAAATTTTCGTTCGGAACTCAATTGATCAATGAAAAGAAAATATAATAATAAAAAAAGATTCTTCGTTGATTTTTTTTCAGTTATTGTTTTTCATTTTAAGCGATATAATTTAATAGGGGTATTTTGTATTTAACTTTGTTTTAAAAAGTTAGTTTTTTTAAATTTATTTAATGTAGGTTAGTATAATAATTTGATTATTTTTAAACCAATAAATGTTCAGTCGTTTTTAATTATAAAAACATTAAAACAAAGCTTACCTTTATTTAATTTGCTTTTATTTTTGAGAAACTCAAAACAAAGTTTTACAAAAATTTGGCTATTAGTTAAAACAAAAAAATTTTTTAAAAATTTAATAGAGTTTAGTAATGTTTTGACGCTTTTTAATAATTTAACATTAGTACTTGAAGTTTTTTTTAAAATTTTTTATTAAAATTCTTTCAATATTTGTTTGTTTTATAATTTGCTAGATAGTCAGTATCATTTTTAAACAAATAAATCTTTAGTCGATTTAATTTTCAAAAAAGAAAATAATAATAAATAATTAAAATATTTTTAAATTTATTAAGTACAGAATTTGGCCATTAGTTAATACTACTTTTTATTATTTTAAATAAAAGAGGGTCTAATGATGTTTCAAAAGCATGGTTTTTTTTTTCAACAATTAATTTAAAATTTTTTTTTTCTAAAGTGAACGTTTCTTTAGTTTGTTTTCCACTTTCGTTTTCTTTTAATTTTTAATGCATACATGTAAAATATTTTGTTACAGTATTATTATTTTTAAACCTATAAATCTTATATCATTTTTAATTTAAGAAAAATGAAATAAAGCTTGGGTTTGCTTTTACATTGACTTCTTTATAATTTTAATTGAAAAAATTAAGCAATGATATTGATGTCACAGTAGAATATGTTTAGAATTAATATTTTCTTTTGTAATAGATTTATAACCTTTTATTTATTTTTGATTGATTTAAAGATTTTCCATAGGTAATTTCTGAACATGTGCTGAATCACTATACATAGCTATGTCTAACTAACAATGTATCAGGATTTAAAATTTCTAATATCACCCTGTCCTAATCATAGTATTTGACAAT
>NC_092208.1:3233376-3254325 GCF_043381705.1 Parasteatoda tepidariorum | reverse complement strand
TGTGAAGTAAACTAAAGCGTTAGGTAAATGTTAAATTATAAAGTGAGGCGTATAAAATTAAAAGAAATAGAGTATAAAGTAAAGATTAAATTAAAAAAGGGAAATTAATACAGTTTGTTGTACTGTGAAGTAAACTAAAGCGTTAGGTAAAGCATAAGTGTAATTAAAATTTAAAGAGTAAAATGGAAACTATTGTTAAACGCGTATACTTCAAAAAGTTTAAGTGAAGTATTACGTAAAATAAAAAGTGTGCAGTATATCGTTAAACCTATTATGTATAAAGTAAAGAGTAAATATAATGTAAAGTTAAAAACAAGGTATATTTAAGCGTAAAATATGAACAATAAAGTAAAGCGTAAAATGTAAAGTAAGAACCAAAGTATTGTATAAAATAATATTAAACGTAACATATAAAGTATATTGTAAAATAAGAAGTTGGAGAAGTAAAAAGTAACGCAAAGCATAAAATAAAAAGTGAAGCCTATAGTATAAAACGAGTAAGCGCAAAGTTAAAAAAATTACTATGTTAGACACAAAATAAAGCACGAGGCTCAGAATAAAGCTTCAAGTCGGAAGTACAGTTCAAAGTTTGATGAAGATAGTAAAAAATTGATAGGTAAACATTATATAGCAGAATAATTTAGCTCAAAGTAAAAGCATGAAAATAACTAAGCATAAAATTAAGTTACTGCAAAGAGTAAATGTATAGTTAAGAAGAAAAGTGAATAAAATGAAAGGCAATTAAAGTATAAACAAGAAAACTAAAGCATATAGCAGAATATTAAGTCAAGTAAAAGTAATAAATCTGTCAAGTTAAAAACTAAAAGAAACATAGTTTATACTCTAATTTACAGTATAATTTACTCTGAAGTAAATACTTAAAGTAACTTGTAAAATTAAAAGTTCAGAGACGACTGAAACGCAAAATAAAGTGAAAAGTAAAGAAAAATAGAGCAGTGAATTAGTAGGTAAACTAAAACGTGAAAAATAATATGCAGCTGAAAATAAAAAGTGAAGCGTAAAAAATAATGTAGCGTATAAAGCAGAAATTGTTAAGTAAAGGGAAAAATATAAAGCCTAAAGAGTGAAATATAAAGAAATGCGTAAATTAAAAGGTTAAGTTAAGCGTAAAATATAAATAAAGCATAAAAAGTAAAGCAAAAAGTGTTTCACGGAAAGTAAAATAAGGAAAAAAGTGTATTTTTTAAAGCGTGAAAAAAGTTGTGAAGTATAAAGTGAAATATATTAAGTATATACGCTAATGAGTGAAGTTGAGGCTTAAATAAATTAAAACTGCGTATGAAAAACGCGAATTATATTTCAATATTAAGTGAAGTGTAAAGTAAAAATAAGTGTAATATAACTTATAATGTTTGGTAGATAGAAACGTAAAAAAGCACCATAGAGAAGTAAAAATTAAAGCAAAGCATAAAATAAAAATTGAAGCCTATAGTATAAAACGAGTAAGCGCAAAGTTAAAAAAATTACTATGTTAGACACAAAGTAAAGCAGGAGGCTCAGAATAAAGTTTCAAGTCGGAAGTACATTGCAAAGTTTGATGAAATGATGAAGATAGTAAAAAATTGATAGGTAAACATTATATAGCAGAATAATTTAGTTCAAAGTAAAAGCATGAAAATAACTAAGCATAAAATAAAGTTACTGCAAAGCGTAAATGTATAGTTAAGAAGAAAGGTGAATAAAATGAAAGGCATCAAAAGTGTAAGCAAGAAAACTAAAGCATATAGCAGAATATTAAGTCAAGTAAAAGTAATAAATGTGTTAAATTAAAAACTAAAAGAAACATAGTTTAGAGTAAATTATACTGTAAATTAGAGTATAAAGNAGAAGAAAAGTGAATAAAATGAAAGGCATCAAAAGTGTAAACAAGAAAACTAAAGCATATAGCAGAATATTAAGTCAAGTAAAAGTAATAAATGTGTTAAATTAAAAACTAAAAGAAACATAGTTTAGAGTAAATTATACTGTAAATTAGAGTATAAAGTAAATACTTAAAGTAACGTTTAAAATTAAAAGTGCAGAGACGACTGAAACGCAAAATAAAGTAAAAGGTAAAGAAAAATAGAGCAGTGAATTAGTAGGTAAAATAAAACGTGAAAAATAATATGCAGCTGAAAATAAAAAGTAAAGCGTAAAAAATAATGTAGCGTATAAAGCAGAAATTGTTAAGTAAAGTGGAAAATATAAAGCCTAAAGAGTGAAATATAAAGAAATGCGTAAATTAAAAGGTTAAATTAAGCGTAAAATATAAATAAAGCATTAAAAGTAAAGCAAAAAGTGTTTCACAGAAAGTAAAATAAGGAAAAAAGTGTATTTTTTAAAGCGTGAAAAAAGTTGTGAAGTATAAAGTAAAATATATTAAGTATATACGCTAATGAGTGAAGTTGAGGCTTAAATAAATTAAAACTGCGTATAAAAAACGCGAATTATATTTCAATATTAAGTGAAGTGTAAAGTAAAAATAAGTGTAATATAACTTATAATGCTTGGTAGATAGAAACGTAAAAAAGCACCTAAAGTAACAAGCGTGACAAAGCGTGAAATAACAAAGCGTGAAATAAAAAGTTTGCAATATAAAGCGTAATATAGACTGAAAAGTAAGCCGAAATGTAAATTAAAAAATAAACCATTTTAAAAAAAAGAAATGTAAAGATTAGTGTGAAATATAAATTGCAGTGTTAAAAAGGTGTTAATTTAAGCATAAAGAAAAGGAGCGCTTAAAATATAACAAGAGTGTGTAAAAGTAATGGATTAAAAAATGTAAACGAGTAAAAGTTACTCATAAGAGAAATGCAAGTAACGCATAAAAAAAGTAAAGAAAGCTTCGAGTAAGTAATGAAGTAGTGAAAAGTAAGAAATAACCAAAAGTATGGCATAAAATTCGGAATTTTAACGCATAAAGACGTAGCGCGTTAATTATAAGGCGGACAATAAATAAAGACAACAAACACATAAGAAACGATAACTGCTTATGAGAAACTTGCAGAAAAGCAAAGAAAAATCTATACAAAAAGCGTGTAAATTAATGCATAAGAAACTAACACGCGAAAAAGTCATGTATAGGAAAATTAACGAGTAAAATATAAATTAAAGGAAAACTTAAAGTATAGAGCAGGGGTTTCCAACTTACGTGAGGCCGGGGGCCACAACTAAAAACACAAATCAAATGGCGGGCCGCAACTTTATCAAAATTTTATGTTGGACTCTTATGTTTAAAGGAACATTAAATATTACTGTCAGATTTTTACCAAGTTCTACGAAACAAAACTATTAAATTGCAAATTAAAATAAGAAGTAGATTTTTAAAAATATTTAATTGTCATTAACAATATTTTCAAAAATATTAAATAAATAATAAAAATTCGCGCTGCAATAGCTTCAATGTGCACCTATGTATTAAACAATTAATGTGCAACAGATTTCAAATTGTTAAGATATAAAACTTTAAAAAGGTTGGTATTAAAACTTTCACAGTAGCACACAAAATGTTCAATGAGAAAATTGAGGTTGGTCTGCTGCAACCACCAGAGAATAGATATTTGCATTTAAAATTTACAAATGTGTGTGTAAATATTTTAGTACAAAATGAGTGGTTTCAAAAAGTTAAATCGGTGAATTTCTTCGAGAAAATTTCTGATACACACATGCTAAATTATATTCACAAAATACAAAAAAGTGAAATAAAAAAGAGCAACATACAGGATTATTTTTGTATTTGAATAAATATTTTCTTGGATACAAAACCTGAGAAATAATTTTTTTTGCTTTGTTGGTATGTTAAATTTCACAGAAGCGAAGAAATAATGTTTTTTTTAACTAGAAAAGTATTTTAAACCCATAAAGATTTTTACGAAAATTGTCCGCAAAAAAATGACAACTAATATATTTTAGCTCGCGGGCCACAAAGAAAGGTTCGCGGGTCGGATGCGGCTCCCTGGCAGCCAGTTGGAAACTCCTGGTATAGAGTAATCAAGGTGGTAGATCAAAAGTGAAAGTAACGCATAACAAAAACAATGCGTAAAGAAAAGTTACTAGTAAAATGTAAGGCCTAAAAGCGAGCTCGTGAAAGTAATGCAAAACGAAAATAAAGAAAACTGACACGTAAAACATAATTAAGCGTTAAAATGCTTGTATGTTACGTAATGTTATATGTATATTAATATGTATATTACGTAAATGCTACGCATCAAGAAAAATACCGCTTAAAGTATAACGTGGAAAAGAAATACTTTACAAAATTTACGCATAAGATATAAAGTAAAAGAAAGCTTTAAGTATGGAGTAAAAAATACACTAGAGTAATACAAAAAAATAAAAGTATAGTATTAAAAAAGTAAACTTGTAAAAGCAACGCTTAAATAAAAGTAATGTAAAAATGTAATACGTATAATGATTAAGCGTAAAGAAAGAGTAACACATATGAAAGTAATACATAAAATATCGAAAAAAAATTATTAACCAGTAAAGGTTACGCAGCGGAAAAGTAAATATAAAGTAAAATGTATGCAAATTAAAATATAAATAAAAATAAACCGTTAAAGTGATGCATAAAACTTAACGCGTCAAAGAAATTCATAAGTAAAAGAAAAAAGTAAAATTATAGCAAGGAACAAGTAAAAGTAAATTACATAACGCGTAAAATGAGTTGTCTAACGTGTAAAAGTAAAAATAGCGCTTAAGAAAAGTTACCACGTAATGATAATGTATGAAAAAAATAACTTTAAAAAGGTTATTACTTATAATTTAAAGAAAATAACTTATTAAAAATTAAGTTAGCCCTTCAAGAGAAGAAATCTTAATCGGTTTCAAAGATAAATACCATATTCTAAAAAAGTTTAACAAATATAGAGTTGGTCGTTTTTCTTACATTTTCGCTGTTTTTTATATTTAGAGATTGAGCAATACATTTTGGTTTTAAAACTTTTAAGTGATGTAGTTAAAAATTGGAACTTCTAATTTTTTTTCAAGGTAACGTAGTTCCGAAAAATATTTAACAGCTTAAAATGTTAATTATGCTATCGCAATATAATAATGTTCAATGTGATGCCAAAGTCAGCAAATAAGTTCAAATATTTTAATTTCATACTTTTTAATTATTTTAAATAGGTCCTTCTCTGAAATGTTTGGCTCCCTTTTTTATAGATTAAAGTAGTGTTAGGATAAAAATCGTGCACAAACCATTAAAACATTAGTAGAATCATTTACGAATAAAGTGAAATTAGTTGTAAATTTCTAATTTAATTAATATAAATTTATAATTCAAAAATAAACAAATCACCTCCTCTGCTTACGTAAGAAAGTAACAACGCACTAACTTACTCTAATTTTAACTTTTTCTGAAGCAATGTAATTTTAGAATTTCATTCAAATAAATAATGTAGACATTTCAAGAAAATAGTAGACATTTCAATTAATTTTATAGAATTTGAGAAGAATATTTTTAAGGTTGAGATTAATATTTATATAAAATTCTTGAACACATAAAAAAAAAATTTTTGCGAAAATTTTTCCTTCTTCAAAATTTTATTCGAAATTGTTTCTAGCGTAATTTTTCTCAAATTATAATTTATGTCTCGGTTTTTCCCTTAAAAAAAAGCAACTTGAAATTATGTGACTTTAATGACATACGTAAGCATTGCTTTCATCCTGTCTGCCCTTTGTCAACCACTGTAAGCAAATTAGTAAACCTCATCCCCGTTATGTCCTTAAGTAATGTTTAAACGGCCCTTATTATCGTGTTGCATAAATATTTATATAATTCTAATTAATATGTCTTATTTTTTCAGCTTTTGAAATCTTTAGGAATCATAAATCCAACTAAGAGCCGACATCATAGTTTTTTTAAAAAGGTAAGTTATATAAACAAAAATAAATCTATGTTTGTCAACAAGCGTAGGATCTAAAGTAAAATATAGCAAAATGCGTTTCAAGAAGAGTCAAATATGTATAAAATAAGATAAAATGTGTGTTAATTAATGCCTAAAGTAAACAAAAAGTGTAGAGTATATAGTAAAATAACAAGTTATGCGCCATATAAAGTACGTAAAAATTAATAAAGTAAGGACTAAGGTAAAGTTTAGAGTAAAGCCTCGATTAAATGTGTGTAAAAAAAGTCAATTTTAATGTCATTTGAAGTGTGAAGTATAAAAAAAAAACTAAAGCATAAAATAAAAATATAGCTTATAATATTTAGTAGGAAAAAAAAAGTAAAGCGCATTTAAAATAAAAAGTAAAGAAAACCGTATAATAAAAAGCGCGTGTAATGCGAAGCTTAAACGAAATGTAAAACTTAATATAAGAATAAAGCAGAGTAAAAAGTAAAGCATAAGGTAAAGCACAAAGTAAACTATAGGATAAAGAGAAGCACAACAAATAGAAAGTTAAAAAAGAAAGAGTGTAAAATAAAGTAAGTCGTGAAATATAAAATAAAATTTAAAACATTATGCCTAAGCTGAAGTATAAAAAATATAAAGTGTGAAATATAAAGTACCGTCAAAAGTAAGCTATTTGAAGCATAATATAACTAATGCGCAAAAGTAAAAGTAATGCATAAGAAAAGTAGCACTTGAAGTATGGAATAAAGAAAATAGAACAACATGTAATAGCAAGGCATAATAAAAGGTATAAGTAACGAATAACAAAAATTACGCCTGGAGAAAAATACCTCTTAAAATAGAAATACGCATGAAAAATGCGAGTTTATTAAGTAACGCAAGAGGAAAAATATTGCATATGACATAACACCTAAAAAATTAACGGGTCAATGTGAAACATAAAAGATACAACGTGCACACGTAGCTTATATTTAAAAGTGTAAATTGAAACAAATGAATTGAAAATAAAACGTCAGTGCGACGCTTAAAAGAAACGTGTAATTAAATGAAGACTAGAAAGTTACGCTTAAAAAAAGTAACTCGTAAAAGTGAATCTTTTAATGCATAAAAGTACGTATAGCCCATAAAAGTAAAAATAACGCTTAAGAAAAGTAACACGTAAAAAAGATGTATATAATATGCACAAGAATAGAAACACGAAAAAATAAATCCTAAAGAAAATTAGTGAATAAAAATAGAAAGTAAACGTGTAATGGTAAAAGTAAACTTTTAAAGAGAAAAATACGTTAAAAAGTAAAGGGAAATATAATAGAGAAACGTGTAAAAATACTGCACTACAAAACAAACGCCTTAGAAATGTAAATTCTTAAACGTAACGCTTTAAGAAAAGTAACGCCTGGAATATAATGAGGAGTAAATGAAGCTCCAGATGGGAAAAAAAACGCGTGAAAGTAACGCTGAAACTTGCCTAAGACACGAAAGAATAATGCAAAAGTAAAGTTGTAAAATGAACAATAAAGTAAATGTAAGCCATAAAAATAAAGCATTAAGGAAGAAACTCACTAGAAAAGCAAAAATAACGTTAATACAGAAATTTAAGACGTATAAGTAACGCATATAAAAAAGTAAAGTTTACATTATAAAGGTAAAATGTTTAAAATAAGATGTGTATAAAATAATGCATCGAAGAAGTAACACAGAAGAAACGTAAATTCGTAATTGTAACCACAAAGGTACCGTATAAAAAATTGAACGCGTAAGATAAACGCAGAAAGTGTAAAATCTGAAACAAACATGAAACTTAAGGCATAAAAAAGTAAATGTGAAAGTAACTCTTCAAACTAATTGTAAAGCATAATGAAAGTAACACGTATAAAAATATGCCATGTAAAATGAGCCTCGTATTCCTCGTAAATGTAACTCACGACAGAAGTAAAGGGTAAAATATAATATCGCGTATGAGAAAAAGTTACCGATAAGAAAAAGCTTGGCCTAGTAAAGCATAAAAAAACTAAATGCGTAAAAATAATGCAAAAAAGTATTAAAAGGTAAATTAAGAGGTATTTGAAAATTGCCCATAAAGAAAAGTAACAAGAAAAGGGTACGTGTAAATTCTAAATTCGCTTTAACAATTTAAAGGAATTTGGACGGAAAGATTCAAAACAAGTTCACAAGAAAAGTAACATATGAAAAAATAATATTCTGAAGAGTAACACATTAAAAGAAGCAACGCATAAAATATAATAACACGTGATGGTAACGAATAAAAAAGGTCGCTTTTTAAAAAAGTACAAGTGAAAAAAAGCACAAAAAGTAAACACGTAAAAGTAAGGCTAAAAAGAAAATACAAAATGCTTAAGAAAAGTTAGGTAAAAAATTAACATTAAAGGCAAATACGCGCAATTAATAATAATGCGTAAAAATAATGAAAAGAAAATTAAATGGTAATAAGTAAAGCATAAAGAGAAGTTGAGAATAAAATAGAAATAAATTGTGCGTAACTTGAAGCATTAAGAAAAGTAACACAGAAGAAAAATGTGTAAAATTATTACATTAAAAAATATAACGCATGAAATATACCCGTGAATTTAAATCGAAAAAGTTGCGCATACGAAGTAAATCCATAAATATAACGCGTAGAGAAATGCTAACATAACATGTAAAGTAAAAGACGTTTTTAACGCTTAGAATAAAAGTAACACAAAAAAGTGAGGCACAACGAAAAAACAAGTAAAAGTAGCGCATTACAAACTGAAGTAATGGATATACAAAAGTAAGGAATCTATAAAATAAAAAAAAAGCAACGCTTAAATAAATACAAATACGTAAAACTTTATAATACGTAATATATAATTCGTGAAAGTTAAAGAAAAACGCAGAAGAAAAGTAAATTAACGCATAAAAGTGTAATGCTTTAAAAACTAAAAATTGTGCAATTTTAAGCATAAAAAAAATCGTAATGCGATAAAATAACGAATAAAAAGTAAAGTGTAATGTACGATAACGCAAAAATTGAGCTAATGCGTGAAAGTAACAAGTAAAAGTAAGTAGCACATATGCAAAATAAATGCTCAAAATTACTACATAGTAAAAGTAACTAAGAAGAAAACTAAACGAGGAAATATAACGCATACAAAATTTAACCCTTATTGTAAAATAGCATGTAAAAAGAGCGTATACCGTGCAAATCTAATTCATAAGAAAGGAATGAGATATATTAGCATGGTACTTTTTCCTTCATGAAATTTTTTTTTTTTCGTTTATGCTTAAAATATAACAACGCATAAAAAAAAAACTTAATAAAAAAAATTTAACACATAANAAAAAAAACCTTAATAAAAAAAAAATTAACACATAAAAATCTTAAAAAGTAAATTATACAATTTATAAATAATCCGTAAAGGTAAGTAACTCTAAATATTAACTCATAAGAAAAGTAACGCGTTAAAAAATAAAGTGTAAAAAGTAAAGTAAAAATAGTTAGTAAGTAGTAAATCATTAGTAAACGCGTAAATTGAGCTAATGCGTGAAAGTAACAAGTAAAAGTAAGGCGCACATAAGTAAAATAAGTGCTTAAAATTGCTGCATAATAAAAGTAAAAAATTAGAAAACTAAATGAGAAAATGTAACACATAAAAAATGTAACTCGTAAAAAATGTAACTCGTATCAAATGTACAATAACGCGTAAAAAAAGCGCGTATACCGTGCAAATATAATTCATAAGAAAGTAATGAGTTACATTTGCACTTTTTTCTTCGTAAAACAAATATTTGTTCTTACATGCAAACAATATAATATCGTATGGAAGAAAAAACCCGTAAGATAAGTTTTAAAAGAATTTGCATAAGAAAATAAACGGAAAAAATTAAATAACGTGTTAAATTAAAAATAATCTTGAAAAGTAAAGCCTAAATATATTAAAAAATAATTAATAAAATTTATAAATAACCCATAACGAAAAGTAACCCGAAAGAAAAGCGTAAAAGAAACACATAACTAAAGATGCTTGTATTATAACGCGTAAATGTAACGATAAATAGGACTAATCCGTTAATTTCACAAGTAAAAGAAATAACGCATGAACAAATAAATGCTTAAAACTACTGCATAATAAAACCAAAAGCGTAAAAGTGACAAATAATAAAACTGAACACAAAAACATAACGCATAATGAAATGTAACTCGTAATTTACTATAACAAGTACAATGAGCACGTATGCCGCACTAATGTAAATAATATTAAGGAAAACAGAGTAACACAAAAAAGTTAAATAAACACGTTGAAGTAGTGTTATTTTAACACGTTTATTTTATTTTTTCGTAGAAAAAGTAGAGAATAAAAAATAATAATGTGTTTAAACTGAAGCAAAGAGAAAAGTAACTCATAAAAATGTAAACGTGGCAAAGAAATGCGTAAAATCTAAAATAACAGTGAGACTTGAAGCATAAAGAAAAGTAACGCTTAAATGTAAAAGTAACACATATGAAAAGAAAATGTGGGAAAGCCTTTAGTAAAGGGAATGAAAAAGAGCAACTCGTGAAAATAAGACAAAAGTAAATATATATAGCGCAAAGTTCCTCGTAAATAAAAACCAGGCGTAAAGAAAAAGTAAATCATAAGAAAAATAACGTGTAAAATGTGAAGCATAAGATTATTAAATTAAGGCTAGGGTTTTGAGAATTTGAATTCCAAATCTGTCAAACTTTTATTAAGAGGAAGCACGCTTTGGTGTGTTACATAACTTAATAAACATACTAATTAATTAGCATATTATTTAAAGCATTAGCAATTCATTAAAACAAAAGTTTTTCAGGTTGATATCCCTATTTTCCAACTCACTATTCAAAGCAGTTTACACTAATAATATTATTTTCAATTTATTGTTATCCTGTTTCTGTCTAAGTTACAGTTTTTGTAATTTAATTCTTTTAGAAGTAATTTTCGCGCTTAATTTTTAAATTAGTTTTACTTTAGAATTACATTCGTATTGGTTAGTACATTTTATTAATATTTTTAGTTTATGTCGTCCAATGGCAGAATTAAATTTTATAACATGCAGAATTTTTTTTGTTTTGTTACGTAATTAGTAAAAAGTTTGTTAAGCTTGTGTTTTTAGAAGAAGAAAAAAATTACATAAATTTTTATAAGATTTAATCGAATATTACTACAACTAATATTTGTCATTCATAATTAGTTTTGTCAAAATGTACTTAATTATATGTAATAATTCACGTATCACGTTATAATTCACGTTAAAATGTAATAATTCATGTATCGTTTTACTTAATTACATTAGTATCAGTTAAATATCATGTTAACATATTTATTTAATCTCGTTTAGTTGCAAAATTAATTTGTTTAACTTATAAATTTTAACAATGTTATGCAAGTTAATCTTATATAATGTTTTATTTCCAAAGGTTAAATGTGGAACACGAAAAATTTGATCCGGACCTCAGAAATAGCAGAAAATGATTCAATAGAAAGACGTCAAGGTTGCACTTCTATGGAAATCTGACTTGACAGCAGAGTCAAACAACGCTCTAGAACAGTGATTACCAACTGGCGGCCCTCGGGCCGCATCCAGCCCTCAAATTTTTTTGTGGCCCGCGAACTGAAATATATTAATTTTAATTTTTTGCGGAAAATTTTCATAAAAAATCTATATGGGTTTAAATTACTTTTCATTCGTTTAAAGAAACATAATTTCTTCGTTTCTGTGAAATTTAACATACCAACGGTGCAAAAAAAAAATTTCTCAGGTCTTGCATCGTAAAAAATATTGTGTATGTTGCTCTTTTTTTTTTATTTNTTTTTTTTTTTTTTTTTTTTTTGTATTTTGTGAATATAATTTAGCATGTGCGTATCATAAATTTTCTCGAAGAAATTCTCCCATTTAACTTTTTGAAATCCCTCATTTTGGACGAAATTATTTACGTTTGTAAATTTTAAAACGCATAAAAGAGGGAATGGATATCATGTTTTATCTAAATTCCTTGAATTGAATATCACATGAGCGGAAAAGAAGAAAAAAAATTAATTTCAGGTGCTCGAGAATTTTTTTTTTGTTGTTGCGATAATTCCTAATCCGTCGGGAAAAAAAATTTTAGTTTATCAGAGAATTAAATTAAAAGGAAAAGAAAATCTTGTCACTAAGTTCTGGCTAAGAGAAGTTACTTGTTATTTTGCTTTTTAATATTAAAAAAACTTCGATAAAACTCTGACAGTAATATTTAATGTTACTTCAGACCAAAAAGAGTCGTATATAAAATTTTGATAAACTTGCGGCCCGCCATTTGACTGGTGTTTTTAATAGCGCTCCTCGGCCTCATGTAGGTTGGAAACCCCTGCTCTAGAAGCTAGTTTTTCCTTTGTCAAAAGTTTTAAAAATAACTTCATATCTGGAGATCTCACCATGATCCGGGATTTACTAGAAGTCGTAATACAGACTAAATAGACTATACAAAACAATTAACATTTCCTTATCAATTTAAAACCCCACCATCTGTTGAAATGGTGTTGTCTCAAGGAAATTGTTTTCCTTCTTCCCCAATCTTAATCTCTAATTTGTCAAAGGAGAAAGACATTTAATAATTAATACTAAAATAATGTGACAGCACTTTTTTAATATTCGTTATAAATAATATTATACAGGATATTCATGTACAGGTGGATGTAATTAAAATAATATTTTGTGTTGTGTCTTCATTAACCTCCAAAGCATAAACTTTAAAATTAAATCTGGTCCTCGCAAATACAATTAATTTAATGGCGCAAGAACCGAAAATGCTGTGCTGAACATAAAGTAGTAAATTGTAAGAACGTGTTTTTTTTTTCTTTTTTTTTGCGCATAAGTGTAAATTAGAATAATAAACATAAGAGAATAATAATCTGTATAAGCTTTTTTAACATGAAATAATTTAGTATTTATCATCAGAGCACCTAAAATGCAATTTAATTAACTAGCTGAAATATTCACTATTAATGACAAGCATATGCAGGGGTCTATCCAGGCCGAATTTACTACCGTTTAGCGGTACCTTCACAAATTCAATTTTAGGTGAAACGGTAGTTTCACAAATTCAACTTTAAGAAAAACGGTAGTTTCACAAAATACATTTTCTTAAAATTTTATTTTTGTATCCCTTAAGAAACGATAAATCTATATTTTTACCATGTTTTAGTATTGATTTTGTAATATAATTTTTAATTTTTCACAAATTATGTCTAAATTTTCACAAAATAGGTACCTTTCAGAAAAACCTAGACAGACCCCTGATATGTTTATTATAAATAAACTAATGAATAAATTGCTTAAACAAGCAACAAAAAAAAAACGTTCGCAAATTGACTTATTGTAAAAGCGAAAATTTCTTTAATAGCAGACTTCATAACATGTTAAAGAAATCACTAAATTATTTTTAAAATTGGTTACTCTTATTAGTAAATAGACATACATACAATATAATCAAAATGACTTGGAACATATTGGTTTGCCGGAAATGAAACTATTTGGAGAAATTCATAAATTAAGAGTTAGAATTCATTATTTGAAAGCTTATTAGATATGTTCCTTCTAGCTAGATTAATAAATAATAGTCGAACAATTTTATATGTATACTAGTCAATAAGTAAGAAATTCAGTTGAGTAGTCTTTTAAAATAGTATTTTTTAAATTCTAGTGGCGCCATCTATCAATTTATGAAATAACTATGGTTCTGATTTGTATTTTATATACATTTATTTATAATATATATAAGAAAATAATATTTAAACTATGACTTGAGACAAATCGTGTGAAAGAATAAGCTATTTTCCCTTATACTAATACTATCTACAATAATTTAGTATTTCGCTTTAGATAACTTTTATACTATTTTTTACTGTGTAGTCAGAAAAGTAATATATTTAAAGCAATTCCTTTAGTATGTAACACTTCTCATTATTAATATCACACATAATTAAAGAATGAGAATTTAAAAATTTATACTCCACTCATATGCGAGTTATTTTTATATTCGTTTAAAAATAAATGTAATATTTCCCTAAAACTCAAGTAAGAGTTATTAAATTTTTTAAGCTAATTTTTAAAACTTCGAGTTCAGCAAGATATTTTTTTTTAAATTTTACTTCTAATTGAAAAGAGTAAAACTTCGAGTTCAGCAAGATATTTTTTTTTTAAATTTTACTTCTAATTGAAATTCAGATACATTTTTCTTACACTTATGTTGTACTTTAAATCTCAGATAATCATGCCGCTATCTATGAATCCTACTGCTTTAAGAAACTTTGTTAACATTTAATCCATTGTTTAAGGAAATAGGGTTGTTTCAAAAAATATATATGTATGTATCAGAAAAAATTAGCGGCAAGTGCAATTAACTGTACAAATGCTAAATTTTATTGTAATTTAATATAAATCTAGGTTTTTATCCTCGTGGCAGAACGTTACTGAGTTCTAGCAGAAAGATTTTTCTTTTGAAAAGTAAACAAAAAGAAATATAGTAGCATTTGAATCATGCTTTTAAATAATCACTTTTTGACGAGTTCAATTTATGCCGAATAGTATCGTTTCGATTGTATTTTCGGTAATTATTGATTTTCAAGCGGATTATAAATGTCCCGATATATTTCAAACAATATTGATAATTCGAATTGTGCATTTGAGTGTTTACTTTTAAAGGCAATAATTCATCGAATTTTTTATACGATATTATTAATAACAACCTAATCTCGAAACGAAACACTCATTTGAGGAGTCCGATTCGTAAACTTTCGTTGTCGATCTTATTTTCAGCAATAACTATTACGGATTTCATAATTTTCAATATTTTTTCTTTATTGAGATAATTATTCACAAAATGCGAAGAAAGAAATTTTGCTCCTCCACCCCAAACAAAATGCGAGAAAATTACCCTTAATAATAGAATAAAAAATTATTGCATGTTAAATATATTGTAAACACGGCGCAATTGTTATTTTAACATATATGCTAGTTATTGTTAAAAGTACGCAGAAAGATAGATATATTTGTAAATTTCAATTACTTCTCCAGGTCATCATAGGTATGTGTAAAATTTTAAGTAAACTAAGAAATATTGAGAAAAAGGAAAAAAAACCTTGTTTAAATCCTTTTCGATTTAATCTTTTTTTTATTTTATTATTCAAGAAACTTTCCAGAATTTTGACTTGGTCTCACAATCACCCCTGAATGGTATAAGGATCTCTTCTGAAATAGGTTAATAAATACAAACGAACTATTTTATAACTAAAAATAATTCCATGCAAAAAGGAATTTATAGCAAACGTTAATTATTGCTATTACTTTATTTTAATAATGGTCGAAAAGTTCGTGAATAGCAAGGTAGGCAGGTTTTTACGCCATTTTAAATCGCGAGATCGATCAAGTATTCTCTAAAATATCAAATTTTAAAAAAATTCGCATGATAAGAATTAATCGATATTTTTCTTTCTAAAAGAGTCGAAACTTTTATTTCTTGTTCTGGCCAAACTATTCGGACCATATTTCCTAGATTATTAAGCCTTATCTTTGAGAGTCGGGGAATCTGCAAAAAGTACATTTTCTCGACGCATTTCGAACATTGCAAAGATTTGGAAATAGTTTTAACCGATGGAAATTCAAGCGATCTTAACGCCCTGGAACTAGCCGATGAAATAAGCATTGTTTCGTCATTATTAACAAAAAAGGAAACCCCTGTTGAAGTTCTCAAGTTTATCGCCACACTTAAATTAGCACCAAACCTCAGCATAGCATTAAGAATCCTACTTACATTACCAGTCACTGTGGCTTCAGGGGAAAGAAGCTTTTCAAAACAAAAAATAATCTCAGAACGATGCAGGCGCAAAATCGTCTCAATGGATTAGCAATGATAGGCTATAGAACACCAAATTAGTGACAAATTAGATTTGAAATCACTGGTTCGTGAGTTTCCCGAAGGAAAAGTTAGAAAAAGGGCATTTTAATTACTTTGGTTAGATAGAATTTATTTATAATATGGGATATTAGTTTAGTTAGCATTACTACACTTTAATCTTTGTTATTTTGCCTTAAATGCTAAATTGCTTATCTTGTTATCTGATGATTGAGTTTTTAATAAAACGTTTCTTTTAATATTTTTTTTCAATGTTTTCTTGACTTTCTGTATGGTCGCATGAGATTTACTTTAAAAAAAACGGGGGGGGGCGCAAAATTAAGGTTTCGCCCGGAGCGCCAAAATGTCTAGGGACGGCCCTGACTATACGTTAGGTTTTTTGCCCCATCAATGCTCGCAATTTAGTACGTCAGATAGTGTACAGTGCTTCAAATGTAAACCCATTTTAGTTGAACACACAATGGATGACCTTCCCCTTCTTTTTTCTTTGCGGTACCTTTCAAATTAAATCGATAACCTATAAATGCTATTCCCGAGCCAAATTTTGTTGATAATAAAGATAATTTGCTTGATAGGGGGAGAAAGGTTCAGAAAATGGTCCCAGTGTATCTGGAAAAAGTGGCAAAATTATTAGACGCTCTATAAGATTCTACGTAATATATTAATTAGCAGGTGATACTATACAGCTATTCTAACCAATTTCGCTCAAATTTTGTATTTTAAAATGTAAAATAAAATTCTTTAAAGTGATACAGAAAACTGTACACCTTGCAATTTAAAATTTTTTCAAGCATTATTTATAAAAAAACAATAAATATTTTCTGAAAGTTATTTTTTTGTATGGAATTATCTTTGACTAAACGGATTTTATAATGCACATACATTTCTCTTGAAGAAAGTTAAGTTACTTAGGTAAGATAATTTTTCGGATATAAACAGTTAATGTTTAGTTGCTTGTTATTTAAAAGCATTTTTTGCTTCGATATTCTTCTTATTTTTGAAATAATAGTATCAAATAAAGTTTTGCAAAAGAAACATTTCAGTCATCTCTGTATAAATATGTTATTTCAATAACACGAGTGAAACAAATTATAATAACAAAATTTTCGTCTTATTCATTTCAAAACAAATTTTCTGAAACCACTGTAAAAGTTCAGGATACTTGTTTCTTCATTAAGTATCAACCAAGCGATAATTTACCACTGCCTTTTTTTTAAACTTTTACATTTCGGCAAAAATATATTTAAAATATCAAATAATATCTATAGTCTATCACTTGAGATGAAAAAGAAGCATTTTGACGCATTATAGTTAGTTGCAAAATTTTATAAATTTATACGTGCTATTGATCACCAAACTCTAATGTTAAATCGAAATCGTTTTTCCTTTTTTTTTTGTATCTTTAAATAGTACAATTTTTAAATAATTCACTTCAAATTTTGACGCAATATTCGCAATAAATATAGTTATTGTTGCACATAAAGCTTTTTTAAATTGGATTAACTGATTTTGAGTTATCCACGAATATGCAACTTATTTTATGATGCTTTTTAATTTTTTCAAAACACCGCCATCTTGTGACAAAAATATTTTTAAAAAAAAGAGAGAAATTCGTACGGGCAACATAATCTATATTCATTTAATTTTAAAAGAAATAAAAAACTATTTAAATTTGGGTATCCTGGGACACAAGCAGAAAAATCCCCAGGATGCAAAGCTCCAGGACCGCCGAAGTTCAATAATATTAAAAAGATTGCATCAGATGTTCCTTTTTTTACCATTTAATTAGAATCTGTATGTGAACTGCTGATTTACAGAGCTTATACTGTAGTCATAAATTAAAACAGTTTTTATAAAAAGGGAAGTTCTATATTTGAATTGGTCCCACAGTGGACTGATCGTTAAGACACGGTTCCCAACAGATCACCAAAGTCAGGCATCACTAACTGCGGTCAGTGTGCGGGTGGGTAACCTCTTGGATCAGACTGCGTAGGGACCGAGGGTGTGCGGTATGGGTACTCGTTAAACTGTTCTACCGTAAAGTGCTCGACTTCGCGTGCAGGTCGTTGGGCTACCCCCTCGTGCAGATTATCAAAATTGTGATGGCTTGTCTTCGGATCACCTTCAGGGATGCTTCCCAGACCGTCGCCAATAGCCCATTGCAGGGCTCGAAAAAACTCAGAAATTTTACCCGTCCCCGAGGACGGCTTGTCCAACAACGTACCCGTCCTCCTTTGAAACTAACCCGTAGCTTCTAAATAAATAAAAATATAATATTCTCTTATTTATTACAAACATTTATATAAATTGCACAATGAATTAGTAGTTACTAGGATTACAAATACTAGGATTACATTATACAGTAATANGATATTGTTTTTCTTTCTTTTATGAAATAATTTAAATGACAAAGGTCAAGTTATCTGGAATGTCAATTTATCCGAGGGTACTGCATTTTTTTAAATCAATCAAATATGACGCTTGCCAGTTCCACAATCAAGCCAATGATTTTTAGAGGTTTCTGCACATTAATATGAAGGGGGTCATCCATTTAGGTAGATGTTTATAATTGCTTTTAACGCTTCTTGTTTAAGAACAGTAAATAATGTGTTTTTTTTGTAAGTTCATTGCAGAAAAGCCTTCAATTTATCCGAGGGCACTGCATTTTTTTAAATGAATCAAATATGACGCTTGCCAGTTCCACAATCAAGCCAATGATTTTTAGAGGTTTCTGCACAGAAATATGAAGGGGGTGATCCATTTAGGTAGATGTTTATAATTGCTTTTAACTCTTCTTGTTTAAGAACAGTAAATAATGTGTTTTTTTGTAAGTTCATTGCAGAAAAGCCTATTTCAACCGCTGCAGTACTCCCAGACAGAGAAAACATCGATTCCACCAGGCGCTGTATGCTGCTGTACTGTGGGTCATTTTGCTGCATTAGGTCTTTATAAATAGCTTGGGATAGGAGGGCTGAAGTTTTCTGGTGTTTAACGATGTTATGCATCTTAAATTTTAATGACACCCATTAAAATTTGAGATATATTCCAACAAAAAGTGAAAATGTATCAGGAACATTAACGGGGAAAAGGGCCGTCCGCGCGGACGTCGATGCAGTCAGTGGGTAAGTTTGATTTTGAGATATGGNTCCAACAAAAAGTGAAAATGTATCAGGAACATTAACGGGAAAAGGGCCGTCCGCGCGGACTTCGGATTCGAGAGATTCGTTGTCTGCAGGGAATTTTTGACCGCCGAGGACAGGTGGTTTTTCGAGCCCATTGTGCAGCTCTAGTGCGACGTAAATTAACAACAACTACATTTGAATTGCCTTGTATCCCTGACGTATTTCAACGCAATATTTATTTGTTATTTCCAAAAGAATGATTAATTGAAAATATTATATTTCATATCGTTTAGCAAATTTAAGTTTTCCGCATAATAATTGAAATGAGGTAACAGCTCAAAGAAATTTAGGTAACCACTGTTATTATGAGATCTGAAAAATCACACGATCTGAAAAATGCCAGTGGAAGAATTTTTAAGCCGTTATTATTTCAGTATGTGATCACATTACATTTCATTTTGTATATGATCTAACACAACGTCTCAAAAACTACTAAATAAAATTATAGAACCTAAAAAATTAATAATTTCAGTTTTAACTTGAGTTCATTATTTCAACTAGCTCGTTATTTTTTAAGAATTTGAATCTCTTCTATAATTTAGATAGAATGCATGAATAAATTTATTAAAAAACTTTTGCTTATTTGGTTGCTTTAGTTTTAAAATTTTTACATAATTCTAGATAATGATTTATAATTATTCAAAAAAAAAAACTAATTAATAAATGAAACAAAAATACTTGTTATAAGAAATAAAGATTACAAGAATAAATTATTTCTATTTCATCATTTGTTAAAAATATTTTAATTTTTTTTTTTAGTTTCTATTTACGTTATTTGACTAAATAATATTATTTTACAGAACCTATAGGGCCGGGATAGCCTGGTCGGTATGACGCTGGGCCCATGTCCGAGAGTTCATGGATTCAAACCCAGCCAGCAGAAGACTCCCCGTGTAGTAAAATGGTGACTGATGCACGTTAAATCTGTCGAGTCGCAAAGTCCTCCATGTTCCTATAACAAATCAAATACATCTGGGGGTACTGAATTGGAGATTGATCGTTCTCTGATTCAGGTGAAAATTACGATCTGTGAATGGATGTATGAATGGGTTCGTCCTAAAAACGGGCGTGACGTATGGGTGTGGCAGAAGTCGAATTCTTGACCATATATGGTGCCACTGGAANATTGTTTTAATTAAAATGATAACTAACACGAGAAACTTAATTTTTTATATTTATAAATACAACCGAAGCAATAAAAGGAATTTTACAATGTCCTTTAATTAAAATATGCATATTTTATTTGATACAACCCTGATCTCTTGAATAAAATCTAAGGAAAATCTATTTATCAATCTATTTATACGTTATTCAACTGAAATGGGATGTATATTTTTCGTTCAAGTGAAAGAAAACCTCTCAAATAAAGTGCTTTAAACACTCCAGTCACTATGACAAATTTAAACGGAGACAGAGATATATTAGTATCCAGAAGTTCTTAAACGCACACAGTGAATGTAGTGCTTTTTTAATTTTATTTGTTATCTCAGAGTAAACATTTTAAAGGCGGATTAACTAGTGAAGACGGGTAGCATAACTTTGGGAAGAACAGAAATTTATTTCAAGCAGGAGACAAGAAAATCCTTTTCGCGGTATTTGAAAAGAAACAAATCTTTGAGAATTCTAGATAAAAAGTATTAAATTTATGTTTTATTCAAAAACAAAATAATGTGTTTTTGTGTTAATAACCATACATCAAAATTTTAAAGCAGTTTTTTTTTTGTTGTAATTTTACAACTAAGCAGAAAAATAGAATCAATACGGAGTCATAATACCGTTATCTTTAACATAATGTGGTATAACCTGAACCAGATATCATATTATTAGAGTCGAACCATAGTATCGTGTCATGAAGTTTTTAATAAGTAGAATGTGGAGACGGCAGTAAGCAACATCAGGGCTAGTTCACTCCGCTCTTAGAGCTGAAGCTACGATTTCCCTCCTCATGACGTCACTGTGTCCACAGATATCGGGAGATCGCACACGCTAAGATATTATGATAATTTTGCATCTTTCT
>NC_092208.1:3225171-3232876 GCF_043381705.1 Parasteatoda tepidariorum | reverse complement strand
AAAGCTAAATTTATGTTTTACTTCATTTTATAACATTTTGAGTACAAAATTCTTTCAAAATCTTTTATGTTTTCCTTTTGTGCAGAAAAAAAGAAAAAAAATTTTAACCTTAGGGGAAAACGTAATAGTAAAAATATCCCTCCTTCCCCTTGTGAGCAAAATTATGCAAATCACAAACCCTTAACCCCACTCGTTAGATGCTTTATTATCTTTGAATGACTTTTTATACAGCTCTTTTTCTTTTGTTTGAGTTCAACTTACCAATTAAAAAAATACTAATAGGGCTCAAAGTTGTTCTTAATTAGTAAAAATTTCTATAAATGTCCTGAAATTTTTTATATATTCCAAATGTTTGTTAAAGTTAACCAACAGGAATAAATATTATTTATCTAAAAAAGAATTGAAGAAATTTCAAATTCCGAAATTTTGTTTTATGCCATGAAACAAAGAATGTAACAAAATGAACGCCTAAGTCTTCATAGTGTGTCAAGTACGGTATTAGTTTATTTCCTTTGTTAGAGACAATTACCCTTGATTTGAGGGTATAGAACATTCCATGTTGGTGAAATATATAAAAAGCTCTTATCTCTCTTTTCTCCCATCACTATATCATGCTCTACTGATTTTCACAAGAGAATCCTCTTGTTTTATCAATACTTATCGATTTTCCGTATTTATACTATTTTACCCCACTTATTATATATATACCCCACTTATGCATAAACATTGTAAGTTCGTAGTGTGGCCGGTGCTTCTTGAAAAAGATACAGGAAAATGCAAGAATCATAATATAACTTTATTAAAGTAAGGGCCAGAGCCCCATAATGGCAACCTTAGATGCTGAGTGAATAGGTAGAGAATAGCATATTTGACCTTGGAAAGAGGGTTTTTATATCTTTCTGGACAATATATTTAAATATTAATAGGTCTCAGTAGTGTGGGACTGATCAATTTCCCAAGCTACTAAAGCCACATCATCACATTTTTTCAGATAATCAGATCAATATTATTACTTTCTTGTGGGAAAGGTTTTAAACGTTTGTGCGTTAGATACAAGCACTATTTATGGATTAGATTTAAAATATAATTCTTTTAACATTACATAATATATATACAGGTGGTTATCAAAATAATGGAAACACCCTAGATTTTGAAGGAATCCTTTATTAATATGGCGTAGGACCACCTTTGGCGTGTAAAACAGCTTGGATTCGCCTAGGAATCGAATCATACAAATTCTGAATAGTGTTTAGAGGAATATTGTACCATTCTTCATGGAGATATTGTGAAAGTTCCGAGGGAGATGCCGGTGGAGGATATCGATTCCGGATTGAAAGCTCTAAAATAGACCACAACGGTTCGATTATATTGAGGTCTGGGGACTGTGCAGGCCAAGGTTGATGTTCCACTTCATCCTCATGTTCATCAAACCATGATTGGACAACTCTGGCTGCTTGAATAGGGGCATTATCATCCTGGAAAATTCCCTCTCCTGCAGGAAACAAAATTTGCATCATAGGATGGACCTGGTCAGCTGAAACTTCTCTATATTTCTCCCCAGTGATCCTTCCTTTCAGGGTTACGATTGGACCAGCAGAAAACCAGGACATGGCTGCCCATACCATGACCGATCCACCTCCATGCTTGACAGTTGGACGGAGGCAACCAGGATCATACGCTTGTGCAGGTGTTCTCCAGACATGTACCCGTCCTGTTGTAGGGAAAAGTGTGAAAGATGATTCGTCTGACCATATAACAATCTTCCACTTATCAATCGACCAGGTTTTGTGGTTGTGGCACCACTCTACACGACGTTTGGCATTAGCATCTGTGAAAAGTGGCTTGGGAATTGCTGTTCGGCCGTAAATGTTCTCTTTATGAAGGTATCTTCTAACGGCAATTGTTGACACTGGAGAATCCAGATGCTGATTGAGCTCTGCGGTCACTTTGGCTGCAGTTGTTTTCTTTTTAGACATTACAATCCGCTTCAATACCCGTCGGTCTCTTTCACTCAGCTTCTCCTTCCGTCCACTATTTTGCTTTGCTGAGCTTGTCTTTCCGCGCTGTTTGTTTTCGCTGTCATGATTTTAGACACCGTACCTCTAGAAATGATTAGAAGCTGGGATGTTTTGGTCACTGTTGCTCCAAATAGTCGGGCTCCTACAATTTGGCCTTTCTGAAAATCTGTGAGGTCAAGCATTTTACGCTTCTGACAAAAAATCAAAACGTCGACAACTCTGCTAAGGCTCTCTCATACCACCTAATATATGTACTTTTTATATTAAAAGAAACTGGTAGCTAAGATTATATTTTAATGCTTATAAAGAGAATTCCTAAATGTCCCTTTTATTCACAAGTGTTTCCATTATTTTGATAATCACCTGTATGTATATATATATATACATATATACACAGTTAAATCTGTATATTTCTAAAACCTGTGGATCTTAAATTTCTAAAATTCCTCATCCATGACTCTCTTATCTCGAAATTTTTCTCGAATTTCTAATAATCTAGCACAAATACCCGAACAACATAACAAACAAAGATGGTTAGACCTCAAAAATCTTTTTAAAAAAATTTATTTTTCAGTGTTAAAGGTATGTTGAAATTTTTTTATGTAAATAGATATATGTGGTATATTTAAGATACGGAAAAGCCTGTATTTTTCTACTAGAAACAATTAAACCACTTTTAATCAAATTTCTTAACTAAATTTTAATTTTTTTTAAAGTACTCTATAACTAGAAACCTCTTTATCTCCAATTTTTCGCCTTTCCTATGAGGTTCAGGATGAACAGGTCCGACTGTATATATATATATATATAAACAAGAAATTTTTACTGAACTTTTTTATGAAAAAAAAATTTGAGTTTTCTAAAAAATGTTTCTTTTTTTTTCTTTTGCTAAAGTGCAGGAACTACTGAAATTATTACCAATTGTATATCTGCAAATCCACATTGGTATCCTGGAAATTGCTCCCGATACAAAATCAGCATCCTTAAATTTGGCGAAAATTTAGTACTTAATTTTTATATTCTGCATTGTACTAAAGATGTTGTTATTTTTAAAGCTGCCCAAGACCAAGAAGAGGTTGAAGCTATGAAAAGTCCTTGCAAACCCANTAATTCTTACTTTAAATGTTTGATTGAGTTGAAAATTTCGATGGATTATAAGTTTTGATTTGCGTAAGTCTGTCAATCAATAGTTTTGAGATACACAGAATTTCGCAAAAAATCACATGCCCTGCTCCTAGACCTGGACAGATGATACGAAAAATCTGGAATACAATCACCCCTGTATTCAGGTCGCTTGATTCGGAATTGTGATATTACCTGATTCGGGTGCAGTTTCAAACATTCAAAATGGATAAAATCTGCCAAACTAAAAGAATCAGTTGACGGATTTCTGCCCACAGGCAACAGAATCACCTGTATGTAAGCGTCTCGATAGCGGGAATTTGCGGACTTTCTAAATGTGACTTTCGAATTGAGGAATCAGTGAACATTTCGCCGTATTATAAGTTTTTGATCAGCGAAAGTTCAAGAACCAACTGTTCTGAGAAATTTGTGATAATCCCAAAAAAATCGTAGCTCCTGCTCCTAATTTTTAAACCCGGAAGGATAATATGAAAAGCCTGAATTCTGGTGGTATACTCCTAGAATACAATCACCCCCTGATAGGGAAGAGTCTATTAGTTATTAATAGCTATGTTAAATAGAGAAGAGTTATTAATAGCTATGAACACATACAAAATACAAATAATAAAGACAAGCACATAGCTGCCACCATAAAAAAAAAAGAAAAAAAAAAGAAATCTATTAGAATTTAAGAAACATAATAGTTGATCTAAAATATCTCAGACTTTAGGAATTTCATAGATAACAAAAACCATATCACAATAATTATTTGTACATTTTAAATAGAGTAAAATATTTTTATTTATACTTGCCTCGACTTATTCACTAGAATTTAAAATGATTCTTTCATTTTTTCGAGTAGATAATTTTAAAAGTAATGGATACTGAAATCCTTTCACTTAATCAAGGGTCTGTCTAGGTTTTTTTTAAAGAGGTACCTATTTTGTAAAAATTTAGACATAATTTGTGAAAATTAAAAATTATATTAAAAAATAAAGTACGAAAAAATAAGAAAATATTTTCAAAAACTATCCCCACAAATAAAAATTATTTATGACTAGTAAATTCAAGTACATATTTTTCCCATATAAAATCTGCTGTTGTAAAATTTTGGGCTTAAAATTCTATCATAATATAAAAATCAATGTCCATAGTTAAATTTCAACTTGAATTTAATTCAGGGTTCACACGGTCCCTTAAAAGTCCTTAAAAACTGCTTAAGTCCTTAATTTCAAAAATATTTTAAATTTTTATTCCTGTGTACTAAATTAGAATGCATGATTTACTTCGAACTGGAAAGTTAAGTATTTGGTTACTATTTATATCTTGTTTTGTTGCAAAGTAAATTTTTTTTTTAAGTTTTAGATTGTTACTCTATTATTTTTAATAGTTAAGGATAAGCAAAATCTATCTTACATAAAAATATAAATCTACTCAATTAAAAGATTCCAAACTTCTTGTTATTAATGTCTATTAGAATCAAATTCAAACTTAGATTTTAACTAACATTGCAACTTAATATACTGTTTTTTTTTTATTCAAATTATAATTGCTTTTTGCCAGATGGTTTATTAATATTATGTAAAGTTAATTCCTAATAACAGTTTTGGCTAGAATTATTTTATGTAAATCTCACCATAAAAGTAAATATAGCACATTTGCTGTTTAGTAATTATTTCAAAATGGTTAAGTTACATACTGTTTTCAATAAGTTTTTCATAAAAGTTTTCGTTATTTTCTACAAACCATTTCCTGATAAGGTGATATTACAGGATTAATTTATAATAAAAGAAAACCACTTTCAGTTTTAAACTGTTAATTTGCAATAAATAGAATATCAAATCATAATAATAGTAGAGAATAATATTAAAAATGAATTAAGCTAGCCTAATGAAGAAAAGTGGAATGATTTAAGGTGCTTAGGTATTGGTATGGCCTGTTTTTACTTGAAAAAGGACTTAATTTAACATGACGTAGTTAAGAAAACTGCTCTCATGCCTAACTGTAATTCAACTTTTTAGTATTAATTCTTTTAATATATACTCTTATGAATGAAACATTTTATTAACAGAAAATAAAGAATTTTTTTGGTGTAACTGAATATGTGATGCATGTCTCATAGCAAAGAGAAAAAAACTCATTGCAATAATTTTTTCAATGTTCTCACATTTCTTTATTTACTCTTTTTTTAGAAAAATAAAAATTTATGAAAAGAAATAGTAAATCTTAATTTCTGCACATAATTCAATTTTAATGAAATCATTAAAAAAGAAATACGGATTAGTTTCATAGAAGTCAACCCTTAACAATCTAAAAATATTTTTACATAATCCGACCCAGGTTTGCAAAAATTGCCTGGTCCTACTTTGGCGAGTCTTGTTATTTAATACAATTACACCTATACTTAGATTGTAATAAAATTGTTTTTTATTATTTCCTTATTTATTGATTTTCTTTTATAGGTAAGGTAAATAATTGGCACTGCCACTGAGGGTATAGTCAATGCTAAACAATTATACCATTTTTTAGAGTACTTAATTTTTCAAAAAGTCCTTCATTTTTTCAAAAAAGAGTCCTTAATTTTCTCTTTGTTTAAAGAGTAGGAACCCTATAGTAAAAGCATGCATTTAACAGTACTAGCACTAAAAGTTATTTATATTATGAGAACATCTTCTGCTGGGTCAAACAGAAAAAAGATTCACAAAGAAAAAAAATGTTTCATGAAAAATAAGGGTTTGTTAAAATTAATTTACAATAGTGTTTACAACGACGTTTGAATGTTTAGAATAATCTTCGAATTTTGACTTCCTGTATAGTTTACTGAGGGAGAGCCTGGTTGTTTCATTTTAAAAAGAACTAGGCAAAAAAAAAAAAAAAACTCGCTTTAATATGACTAAGGGACCAGTTAGGCTTACCACATTGCACCAGCTGACTAATCACTTGCTACCTTTTTGTAAAAGACAGCTGGCAGAAAAGCTCCTCTCTTCCTTAGAGTGTTATGAGAACTTGTTTTTTTATAAAAGTATTTTGTGAAACTGCAGTTTTTTACAAAGTTGAATTTGAGAAGGTACCGCTAATTGGTAGTAAATCCCCGTGGCAGAATTTTTTTGAGCTATCTGCGACAAAACTCTCTAGCCCTAATATCTTTCTGCAACACACTTCAAATAATAGCAAACATATATGTTACTCATTTAAAATAACAATAGCACTGTGTTTACAAAAAGAAACATATAATTTATTTTAATTGAACATGTAATAATTTTTTATTCTAATATTATGGGTGATATTCTTGCATTTCNTTTTTTGGGGGGGGGGGGATACGCGCACAAATTATTTCTTCACATTTTGTAAATAATCACCACAGTAAAAAAAATAATTAGAAATTATGAAATCCGCATAATAGTAATTGCCGAAAAGTAGATAGATGACGAAATCACACGAATCTGGCTCCTCAAATGCGTGTTTCGTTTCGAGATTAGGTTGTAATTAATAATATCGTAAGCAAAATACTAAATTTTAAAACTATGGAAAAATCAATAGCAATAACTGCCAAAAATTGGATGGAATTATTGTCTAAAAAATAAATACTCAAATGCACGATTTGAATTTTCCATAGTGTTTGAAATATATCGGGATATTTAAAATCCACATGAAAATCTATCGAAACTTTACATCGATTTATGATACTGTTGGTGAAAATTGAGTGCATCAAAAAGTGATTATCTAAATGCATTGACTTTACATCGTTACAAACTTTACATCGATTTATGATACTGTTGGTGAAAATTGAGTGCATGAAAAAGTGATTATCTAAATGCATGAATCAAATATTATGTACAAATTTCTGTAGAAAAGAAAAGTAATTTTTTTCCTTTACTTTTTAAAAGAAAAATCTTTCCGCAAAGACTCTGTAACGTTCTGTGACAATGTCGCTGCGATTCTGCCACGGGGTGGTAAATTTACCCTGGGCTGGTATTCTGATCTCCAAGTCGACAGTCGATTTCAGCTTTTGGAAGCCGCACCAGGGGGCGCTTTACCTGATATTCTACTTTTCCCTCTCATTGCTCGATTTTTGGTATTCCAAGCAAGTTTTAGTGGAGCTTGAGCGCTCTTTTTGGTCTACGCGAAAACCACTGGTAATTTCAGTAGAGTAATGGTGAGCACACAGGGCCGGATTAACCTATAGGCACATTAGGCATGTGCCTAGGGCCTACGAAAAACTTGGGAGAAAAAAATGTTTTGACAAAAATAATTTAGCTTTAAAAACAACAAGTGTATTTTGCACAAAATTATGAAGATACAAATAAAAATATAATATTTTTCGGTAATAAATTATTTTGCAGAATCTTATGATCTAATATATTACTTTTTTTGCTATTTTTGGATTTGACGAAATCTTGTATCATGCTGTCGAATTCCAAACTACGCAAAATGTCGTATTCAATAGACATAAGAGAGAGCGATGCCAAACAATCTTGATTCATTGTTGAAAGCAAATAATTTTTTATCAATTTTAATCTGGAGAAAGATCTTTCTCCTTCTGCATTTGATCCAAGAATCGACAA
>NC_092208.1:3200442-3224092 GCF_043381705.1 Parasteatoda tepidariorum | reverse complement strand
GGTGATAATTTTTTTGAAGCAAGATTTTGTCTATGTAACAAACAATGAATCGATATAATTTGTGGATTCATTTGTTTTGCTCTTGTCGAAAATCCCTTTTGAGATGTTGTCATGGCAGCTGCACCGTCGGTGCAAATACTGAAACACTGATTCCAATTTAATCCTTCTTCTTTAAAAAACGAATCGACCATAAGAAAATATCTTCACCTCTAGTTGTTGTTGACATTGGTTTGCAAAATAAAATGTCCTCCTGTATATCTGTTAAACCTGGATACCGCACATAAACCATGAGTTGAGCATCTTTACTTACATCTGTCGTTTCATCCAGTTGAATACTAAATAAACCAGCAATTTTTATAGCAGAAATAAGTTGATTCTTAATATCAAATGACATATCATTAATTCGTAAACGAATTGTATCATTTGATAATGGTATCTTTTGTAATTTCTTTGAACTTTCATCTCCGCATTTGATACGTGCCATGTCAATGGCAGCATGTTTTATAAGTTTTTCACCAATATTATGGGGTTTCTTTTGTCTTGCAATATGCCAAGCCACATGAAAAGAACCAAGTGTAGCTTGTTTGGCAGAATTTATTAAACCACTACTACTTGGTGCATCCAAACGCTGTCTTTTTAAATGGGCTTCTTTTCTTTCGAAAAAAGTACAATCTTTTCCCTCAAAGGCAAAATTTTTATGTTTTGCATCAAAATGTCTTTTAAGTTTGTTCGGTTTCATCGATTCATTACTTAATATTTCACTGCACAACACGCATTGCGGCTTGTTCACTCCTCGATCATAAATGCAAGTAAAACCTAATTCTAAAAATGCTTCCTTGTATTCACGTTTTGCCATTATTAGGGTGATTACAATTTTACAATACGCACTGCAGCTTGATCACTCTACCAAGTATCTTTTATACTAAGTATCTTTTATTCTTATATTAATTTTGCACCTTGATATGCTAAACTAATTTTGAGTCATGTGCCTTTTTTAATTATTATGAACGAGGATTAAGGGTATAGAGTTACCCAGGTACCTCATTAAGCCTAGGCTGAGTAAGCCACAATGACTTCTTCTAGGAGGTGTTGGTATTACTTATTATTTGGTGTATTACTAACTTTTTTAGTTCGACACAGCGGACCCAAGAAATATGCTTTGCGACTCAATTTTGGGTCGCGACCCATAGGTTAAGAACCGCTGACCTAAGTCATTTAATAAAATTTTAGTCATATTTTTCTTCTTATTTAAGCAACTATTTTCATACTTTAGGCTACAAAAACTTTTTAATGTAGCAACTATGCTGTATTGAAATTTTTTTTCTTCCTTTGCATGCTTGCATTTCTTGATATATTTACGCAATCTATTTAAATCATGTGTTCTATTTTTAGCACAAGAGACTGCTCAGTTCCAGCATGTCCACCAGGAAGCATTACCGACCAAAAATACCCTGCAGTGAAAAATTCGTGAAGTACGACAGAAATGAATGGCCCAAAATTATGGAACACCTCAACCCCCAACAACACCCACTGGTGGCACCCACGTGTGCGTGTCATCTCCATCTCCCCACACGCCACCTGACATTGTGAACACCGGGTCCCGCCCTACCAGGTGTTCTCAGAAATTTTTAGCCCCTGGTCCCGTCATCGTGAACAGTCGTCCCCCCCCCTGATACCCTCTCCTTTGAGCGAGGAGACAAAAAACAGTTCTATCTTGCTTCATGAAAAACTAACAGAATCATCATCATCAGTGTGCTTGAACGAGCAGAGCTGATAAAGCACTTTGCAAACCTGATTTTAGCTGCTGATAAACTAAACTAGTCATGTCACTTTTTAAGTACTTATTTATCTGATGTATGAAATGACAATTTTAACATGTCTTATCACGTTATTTGAGTTTAAACAGGGTGTCTGGCAATTTGGAAAAGGTAGTTAAATAGCCTGGGAAATAATTCATTTATAAGTCAAAGAAAATTTAAATTCTTGAGGAAAAAGAATTGCAATTATCATTTTTTAAATTTACGAGATAAAATGCTTTTATAATTTCTTGTGCATTTATTTATTTTTTCTCTCTAATCCTTGTAATCCAACTTGGTTAATTTGTTGTGCAATAAGAACCACATTTAGTCAATTTTTTCCCCTTAATTGATACATATTTAGTATAAATGAGTATTATATGCTAGTAAATAAACATAAAATAAATATTAGAAAACATTTAAATGAAATTAAAAATGAAGCACGCTACTACTGAATTGTTCATTAAATAGTTTACTTAATTTGTTATCTGATAAATATGTAAAAGCTAATTTACGTATTAAAAAAAAAATATTAAGTTGTTAGTTTAATTTTGTTTTTTACTGGAAGTGTAGCTAAAAATCTAGCATTGTTTGAATAGGCCTGCTTAAAGCTGAGTTTAAATTTGTGTGGCTTATTTAATACTGTTTTAATAATTTTCCAACTACAGTGAAAGCTTGACTATCCCAGATAGGCAATTGTAGATAGGGGAAAGTTTGATAATTGGGTACCAAAATTTTGGTTTTCTAAATTATCTTATTTTTTAAGTAATTACCTTACTTTATTATTAATGCAATAATTATAATAATAATAAGGAAAAAAACTGAACTTGCAAAATGGAAAAAAATAGATTAAAAAGAATACTAATTTTTTTGAAGTTTGTTTAAATGATATCTTTCATGTAATTGCATATGATTTACTTATAAAGCCAAAATTCTTGGTGTTCTTTATTTAAGTATTTACTGGAAAAAAATACCACTTTTGAGAATTCTGCTTGCCATAAAAAGAAGAAAAAAAATTTTAATCTGTAGACTGTATTTTGTAATTTTTTTTATCAGTAGCAGATCCGTAGATTGTAATTTTTTAAATCTGTAATAATCTCTGCAAATTCAGCCTTTAGGTTTGTCAAATTCTAGATGGTTGGGCTTTTTAAAAATATTGTGCGTATGTTTAATAAAGTGAGAGAAACTTAATCTAAAACTTTGCCAGGCACCCTGTTATACAATAGGATTATTCGCAGCAATCAAAAACATTTTTTGTTGTTGTTCTTATCTTATCTGATAGATTTACGGTTTTAAAAATCATTTGTTGAGACATATCTACCTTCATTCATTATTGTAAATACTCATTATTAATACTTGTTTTTATATTTTAAATCAGAGATGCTAACTATTATAGTTATTCTTCTAATTTTAAGGCTCCTTGTTGTATACTCACTGTAACTTAGCTTCTTATGAATTTCAAATGTTACACATATTTTATTATGAATTAATGACATAAATGATTTTAAAATCTTTACTTTAATGCTTTCTTCAAGTAGTTGACATGGTTCAGTGCAACTAATGGATTTCTTTAAGCTTTGAGAAATACCATTGTTTTTAAGTTTGTTAATCATGGTATTTTCAAGTTTAGATTTTATATCTATACACTTGGATTAGTTGAGTAAAAATATTGAACATTGAATGTTTTTATAGATTACACCTTAAACTTCAATAGCTTAAAGTTGTATCGAGAATTGAAAGTACAGGGTGTGTAGCATTTTTAAAAAATGCTTAAAAGTGCTTATTTTTGATTTACGCTTTTTAAAAGCCCATAACGGTTCTTTTTTTATTTGAGGTTTGTAAAAAGTGCTTAATTTAAGATTTCTTTCATTGCTGTATCGATCGTCGTTTTAAATTACAAAAAATACATTATTTTCACAATTTTCTTTGCAATATTTCTCAGAAACTAGTTATTTTATGATTACGTAAAAAATTTTAATTTTATTGGTTTTATGTTTATAAATTAAGAACTTTAAATGATAGAAGAAAAAAATTTTTTATTACTGCACAGATCCTAATTATGAATTGTTTTTTTCTTTTGGAAAATGCTAATAAAGTACTTAAAAGGTGGTTATTTTTTGTTGAAAAAACTGGCTATGCACCCTGAAGTAGATAAAGTTATTGTGTAAGTTTCTTAGCTTGGAGCGTTTGGAGTCGACTCCAAAATATTTTGACCCTGCCATTCAAATATTGTTTATTTTATAAAATATTCATTTGTTTTATTTATTTAAAAAAAAACGTAGAGATATTCTCTCGTTTTGTTTTGCTTTAAAGTGTTTTAAAAAGAAACCTTTAATTAGAATGCAGCATATCTTACAATGCTGCACCAAGTTTTTTCTTAATTGTAACTTTTCATCGAAATGGAAATTCATTTATTAGATATGCATTAGGGAATTTAAATTTTGATTGCAGAGTGGTCAAACCAGTTCCAGCAACACAAGCCCCTAAATTTCTGAAGGTTATGAGTTGAATATTATTTTTTATTAAGATTTTAGCCTTTTCTATGTAGCTTTTTTTTCCTGACAGAGTATTTAAAATATTAGGGATTATTAAGTAAAGAATTATGACAAGTCATGGAAGCTATGAACTAGATTGTTGAAATGGGTGTTTTTGTTAAAATTGTTGAAAGAATTATGAGTGCTCTCCAAAGGCTCTGGGTTGCAGAACTCTTGTGGCAATTTTACTCATAAAATATTAAGTTATTCTTGTTATCTTTAATTTAAAATGTTGTTATAATTATTTGCATTGTTAAAATTATATGTTAGAAATTTTTAGCTAAGTAACTTACTCAAAGTTTTTTACAAAATATGTATTTTATTAATATTTTAAAAAATAGTTACTATCTTGTATTTATTACTATCTGTTAAGTTATTGTTTAAATCTCTTAGGAAAAAAAATTTCTTTCTTCACATTTTTGGACATTTTTTTTTTTTTACTTTAAAATGTTTCAATATGTAATGCTATAAAATTAATAAGTTAAGGGTTATTTAAAAAAAAAATAATAGCACCTTTAATTGTTGGCATTCCTGTAAGATACTTTTTAATCTCTTTTTTTCTATAAAAAGTCTAAGGAGTGAAACATATATTTATTGTATGAGCAAGTTTTAATAAAACTGCAAAACAATGTACAGCAGGTAAACTATTTTTTATATCTGTATATAAAATCACCTGTGCATGAAATTATTACATGTGACTATGTATTAAATCTAATTAAATTGTTATTTTTGATACTGATTGTTGTAAATCAACTCCTGTCTATTAAATATCTATCACTCTTTAAATATAAATACAGAGATGTTTGTGGTCCGGAAAAAATCAGCGGATTTTTTGCTAACCGTGATCTGGAAATCCAAGGTCCAAAAGTTTCAAGAAATCATCGATCACATTTGTGTATTAAAATTCTTGTACATTTTATTTAAAAATATTAGAACTAGAATTTATACTATAATGAAATTAATTTTTTGAAATGCGGCATTAATGTTTTACTCAAGAAATTTTCAGGAATTTTGAGTTGGGCTCACAATCACCCCTGTAGATATAAACTGATATAAAATATAAAAATTGAATGAGATATTAAAATAAGACTTATAAACAAAGATAAGCCTGTTTAAGGTTTCCACTCCACAGGGAAAACCTGGAAAATACAGGGAATTTAAAAATCACCTAAAATAACAGGAAAAATGACGGGAATTTGTATTTTTTTCTTTACAAACTAGAAAAATACAAGGAATTTTTATTTCTTATTATCGTCTTTTAAAAAATGGTGACCACTCAAAGGGTAATCTATGAGATATTTAAGATAACAACAACTGAATTCCCCAGTAACAACTACTGGAGAAAAAGATATAATTTTGATATATATAAGATCTTTAAAAGTGATGATATCATTAAACTAAGTAGAATGAGATGGCCCAGGCGTGTAGCTAAGGCCTTTTTTGGCCCAAAAAGAGATCAAAAGACTGTGTGGATGAAGATTTTGCCATCCTAAAAGTAAAGAACTGGAAATCAATTGCTGGGAGCAGGGCAGAATGGGAAAAGCTTCTGAGGAAGGCCCAGGCTCACAAAGGACTGTCGTCCCAATGCTAATGATGATGATTTCAGTTATTCTAAACTTTTTCATTTACTATAGCATAAAGTATGTTCAGCTGTTCCTTTTTTCCCTAAATTAAAATTAGTATAGTTAGCCCAATATAGCTCTGACACAAGAGCACATTAATTGTTGTTTCCTCTTAATATATTGTATATAATATGTACAGGAAAACACTGGGAATTTTTTTTCCTGATTTGAGTGACAACCCTGCTGTAGTTTAAAATTTGAGTGACATTATAAAATATGCCGTTTGTAAGATGGAAATCAATCAAACTGATGGTTTTAAATCTTTCTCTACCCACCATGCTTTTTCTGATCTTGAGGCTAATAAATTTCTTGTGACCTCATTTCTCCTAAATTTTTGAGTAAAACTTCTATATATATTTGCACACAATGCAAATGCTTTGACGGTTAAAATTCACCAAACAAAATTAATTTGGGCAATATTCATTTATAACAAATAAATGCTACTATGATGTATAAAAAAAAATTTTTTTAATCTCAGGAAATAAAGTAATTGTATATCAAATTGAGGGCAATAATTATCACGACAAAATAATGCTGCATTTTTTATTCTTGTTTTTTAATATTTTCTAATTTAATAGACATGCCCATACCTGCTAAGTCTCCTGTTTTTTTTCACAAAGACTCCTGCATTTTACGACTATCTCCTGTTTACCTGTATATTCTCAAATTTTTCTGTTTTTGTTGAAGAAATTAGAAAAAACAATAATAAATTGATAAAATATCCATTAATGACCAAAAAATACTTCTCTTATTCCTCAACAGATGGTGCTATTGCTAGTACTGCAGTATGTGGAGTGTTAATTATTTAAGTCGAGCCAAGATGGCTCAGAGGATTGAGCATTCTCCTTGCAGTGATGTGAACCCAGGTTCGAATCCCAGCGATGACTAGTAGACACGAATTCCACATCCAGCTTGCACCGACCACAATGCTGACGTGAAATATCCTCTGTGGTAGACGGATCACGGGTTTAAGTTCCCTTGTCAGGCTAACCGTGGGAGGTTCTCTTGCTCTTCCTCTCCTTGTAACGCAAATGGGGGTTAGTTCCATCAAAAGTCCTCCACGAAGGCAAATTTCTCCCTATACTTGATCCAGGAGTTCCCTTGTCTTCTGGATTGGGTTCAAAATGACTAGGCTACGTAGTTGGATATTGGTAGTCGTAAGCCCCAAAATTGGGTCGACAGTTGTAATAGTGAAGAAAAAAAACATAAATCACTAAAACTTTTACGCATTTATTATGTTGCTTAGTTAAACCACATTATACTTATTAAACTTCATTTCACGATACTATGGTTCGACTCTAATAATATATCTGATTTAGGTTGTTCCCACATTATGTACATAATGTGGGAACATCATTTACATAATGTTCAGGTCCACATTATGTAAAAGATGTCGGTATTATGATTCCATATAGATTTTATTTTTCTGCGCAGTTATAAAATTCCAACAAGAAAAAAAACTGCTTTTTAAAATATTGATGTATGGTTATTGACACAAAAACACATTTTGTTTTTGAATGAAACATAAATTTAATACTTTTTATCTTAAACTCTCGAAAGGTATGAAATAACATTAAATTTCTGTTTTCCTCAAAATTATGGCTACCCGTCTTTCATTTTTTAATCCACCTTTAGAACGTTAAATCTGACATAAACACACTACATTGTCTGTCAGGCTTCAGGATATTTCAGTCTCCGTTTGTTATAGTAAATGGTTTATTGAGAGGTTTTCTTTCTCCTTAACATACATCCCATTTTAGTTTAAAAACGTATTGAAATTGATAAAAGGATTTTCCTTAGATTTTATTCAAGAGATCATTGTAAAATTCATTTTATTGTTTCTGTTGTATTTATAAATATAAAAAAAATTACGTTTCTCGTTTTAGTTATCATTTTAATTAAAAACATTTAAGCTGAATCAATTACAACTGATATATAATTCCCAATAGTTATTAGTGCTCGACTTCGCGTGCAGGTCGTCGGGCTACCGAAGCGGGGATGCCATCCCCTCTGCAGAGGATCAAAATTGTGATGGCATGTCTTCAGATCATCCTCAGGGATGTTTCCCAGACCGTCGCCTATAGCCCATTGGGCAGCTTTAGTACGACGTAAATGATTATTCCTTATATTTTATTCAATAGTTCATGGTTTTGTCGGATGAAATATGCATATTTTTTAATTAAAATGCATAATTTTATTTATGTTATCTTGTAGTAATATTTTTAAAAATAAAATTGCTTTTTTTTATCATTTTAATTAAAAAGGAAATTTATGCAAAGTAAAAATGAATATGGAAAAATAAGTGACATATTTTTCCATATTCATTTTTACTTTGTTTAAAAGCTAAAAAGACATTTTCTTTTTTATTTTAAAACTTTTTTATTACTTTAATTTATAAAAGTCAACAGGTTAATTATAATTTATATATATTTTTCAATACTTTTTTTTGAATTATTCTTTTAAAAGAAGAGAAGTATCTTATTTTAGTTATTATTTTAATTTAAGAAATTCCGATCAGGATAATTACAACTGCAATATTTTTCCAAGTATTATATTTGCATTATTTAAGAAAAACTAGTGTTAAAGTTTTTCGTTTTAATAACTTTTTTATCTTAGATATCCGCAAAAGAAAAATTATAAGTCACTTATTTTCCCATAAAATTATTTTGGTTTTTTTTTTAAATTTTTTATTTATTATTCTCTCAGAACTGATTAAAAACAAGAAAGTCTTAACACTTTTTTTTTCAAGAAGCTCTAAAAATCTAAAATAATTGGCATATCATTCAAATTCGAAGCTTATTGATGAATCAAATATGTAGTTTTGGCACTTTAATTAGAATAAAAAATACTAAGCAGATTGAAACGTCCTATAAATGAAGAGCTGTTTAGTATTGCGAATTAATCACACTAACTGGATATTTGCGTGATTTAATGTGCAAACGTATAATTCTGCAGATTCATTTGTTCCCACTGGAACATATTATCATTTCGTGATTGCATTTACTTAGATTGAATTATGTTGTAAGCTTAAACAGAGTGCTTAGCCAAATCAAAAAATAAGCACCTTTTAAGTAATTTGTAAGCACTATATACATTAACAAAATGCAAAATAAGTCTCGAAGACTTTGCATGATCATGATAAAATAATTAGTTTCTGAAGACCTCTTTTCTTGATTATATATTAAGCCATTAAAAAATGATCGACAGATTTTACGGTTCGATATCAGAGGGTGGAAAATGAAGCTTGAAATTGAAAATATCTTGCAAAATGCAGCACATGAGAGTGCAATAATCTCACCGAAACCAGCTCATTATACGCACATGCTTACTCGGAAGTATTTTATCAAACCTGTAAAATAATGGGCTCTTTCATTAGATATATGACCAACGGTGTGCCGAAATAAATTGTGAAAACGTTGAATAGAACAATGTGAAAGACACGTTTTTGCATAATACGTGGCGATAATAGACATGGCAAAGAAAAAAATTCTCATTTTCGAGTAGTGAAAATTAAGCCTTTTTTAAAAACACCCTATGAAAAAAAGCACCTTTAAGGGCTTTTAAGAAACGAACATCAAAAATAAGCATTTTTTAAAAATTCTACGCACCATGTTAAAATGCATGGCTGACGTTGCAATGAGATTTCAAATAAAGAGCTCATCTTTACGGTTTTAAATTTACAACAGCTGAGATACTCTTAAAAAAAATTAATATATTTTCATTACTCAACACTTAGCAGAAACGTCTTTATTTCACTACTTCAATAAATGGTTTTAGGTCAACTATTGTTTTAATTGCTAACAAAAATAATTGCACATTTTAAATAAAGGTTTTTTTTTAATATGTTATGTTCAAAAGAAACTTTCCTTAAAAATATAAACGTGAAATATAAAAAAAATCTTTTCTTTTTTTTAAATCACCTGGTTTAGTTTCAGTTATATATAAATAAAAATGAAGCAAAATGTATCCTTCGGATAGTAAACTGTAAAAACTTTATTTGGAATATTAATTTATCCAAATTTATTGTTGTTTATTCGAATTTATTGTTGTAAACTTTGAAAATGCGTAGTTTATTTGCTCAATATCTCTATTTTAATGAATGAATAATTTATTTCAATTTAATACCGAATCAAGCGTTCATTTCATACTATAAAGGATGTAGTTTAAATCTTAACACGAATAACAGAAATATAACACCAAGCTCAGAGGCATTTACTCCATCTGTGAATTATTTTCGCCTGTTATGTTTGGTCAGTTAATCAATTATTTACAATTAAGCACAAGAAGGTTTGTTGTCTCGCAAGCTGGCGAAACTTCCCGTGTCTTTAGCTGTGTAATAGATATAATTGTGTAATCATGCGAAGATTAAATTAAAAACTCGGCTTCTTTGAAGCAAGCTATATTTCTCAAAAAATAGTTAGACTGATTTTATTAAAATGCTTACATTTTATTACTAAAATTGCATATTTTTCAAAAAAATAAAATTTTGTGTATCCTGAATTTTAGCAATTTTTTGATCGCTATTTGATTAAATGACTTCGAAAAAACTTCAGACTTCTGTACGGAATTTTTTTTTATATGAAACATTAAAAAAACAGTTATTTTTCTTCTTTTTATAATTGTACTTGAAATTTTTCTGTTCAGCTTAATAATTTTCAAACATAGCACGATAAGTGCAAAAAATGAAATTCAATGTGTTTTAAGAACTTAATAGGTTATCATAAGTTGTTAAGCTTTTATATAAGTTATAAGAGCTTTCGATCAGTCTATCATATTGAGACCAGATTTTTTTAGATTGCAATTCACGACAAAATTCGATGAAAAGAATCAGTTCATTCAGAATTAGTGTATGATTTCGAAATAACTTTTTAGCTCGTTTAAATTCTATCTCTCTAACTATTTAGATTACAAGTTAATGCTAAAATTTTCTATTATTCGATTAAAAGTTATTCATTTTGCGCAAGGTACTATGCTTGTAATTTTTTTTTTTACAAAAATAAATGCTTAGTTGAACAGAAAGTTTTGTGTGATAGTTTTTTTAGCTTTACCTTTATAGCTATTAGTTATCACCTTTTTTCCTTCTGTATGTGGTGAGTACCTTTTTTTATTATGAGCATGCATAAATGTGAATTTATTAGTTTTTCTTATAGGAAACATCAGCTTACTGTTTAAATCATATATATTGTTTGGATATAGCATGGCTTCATCGTATTTATCATTAATCTTTAATTTTCTTAGTTTTCACCCTTATTCTGAATTTGGTGATACCAATTTATCCTAACCTCATACTTTGTGACCATTTGAACCTATTGGGTTATTGTTATCCCACATTAGCATTGTACAACCACTTTCCTTAACGATCACATTTCCCTTAATTTAATTTAATTACCCTTTCATATATTTCGGCCTTAATTAGTTTTTCATGACATTTCAATCATTTAACTATTTTTAATCATGACTATATCCAGAGATACATCCAATTATGTAACCCATCCATTTTAATAACAATACATAAATAACTTTACTTTATATGCACCAAATAATATTTTTATTTAACTCTTACAACTTGTCAAAATTCTGACACTTAAAAAGAGGCTCATACGTTCAGTTGTTGTCGACGTACGCCTATTTAGGCAGAGGGGTAATATTGTTCTTGTTTTCCAGTGGTGCCATCTATGGCCAAGAATTCGACTTCTGTCACACCTATACGTCACGCCCGTTTATAGGACGAGCCCATTCATACATCCATCCACAGATCGTAATTGTCACCTGAATCAGAGAATCTCCAATTCCCTCAGATGTATTTGATTTGTTATGGGAACATGGAGGAATTTGCGACTCGACAGATTTAACGTGCATCAGTCACCATTTTACTACACGGGGAGTCTTCTGTTGGCTGGGTTCGAAACCATGAACTCTCAGACATAAGACCAGCGCCCTACCGACCAGGCTATCCCGGCCATATACGTTCAGTTAAATAATATTATTTAGTCAAATAATAAAACTAGAAATAGAAACGAAAAAAAGGACAATTAAATTTTTTTAACAAATTATGAAATAGGAATAATTTATTCTAGTAATTTTTATTTCTTACAAGAAGTATTTTTGTTTCATTTATTAATTATTTTTTTTAATAATTAGAAATCATTATCAAGAATTATGTAAAACTTTTAAGACTTTAGCAACCAAATAAATAAGTTTTTTAATAAATTATTCATCCATTAACCAATTATACATTTTATCTAATTTATAGAAGAGATTCAAATACTTAAAAAATAACGAGCGAGTAGAAATAATGAACTCGAGTTAAAACTGAAATTATTAATTTTTTAGGTTCTGTAATTTTATTTAAGCCGACCAGTCTGTGTAGGGGGCAGGGAACTGTCCTTGCATCAGAAAGGTTCTGGGTTCGAATCCCGGGCAAGGCATGGATGTTTCTTTCCCTCCTGTGTTCTATGTCCTTTCTCCTTTGTGTGTGAATGTGACCCGCCCTATAAACGGGTTGTGGTAGTGTGACGTGGGCGACGCTGTTCCACCGCCGTGGCTTCGCCACAGGTGCCCACTGGGTAACGAAAAGAGAATTAGCAGTTCTGGCACTTTCTGTGGCCAATGGACAATAGCTCCAAGTGCCCGCCATTTAAAAAAAAAAAATAATAATAATAAATTTATTTAATAATTTTTGAGACGTTGTGGTGCACAATGATACACAAAATGAAATGTGATCACATATTGAAATAATAACGGCTTAAAATTCTTCCACTGGCAATTTTCAGATCACGTGATATCGTTCCATAATTAGTATACTTATAATAACAGTGATAACTTCATATTAATTATTATGCGGGAAACTTTAATTTGCTAAACGATATGAAATATATAATTCAATATATATAATATATAAATTTATAATTCCTATGAATATATAATTCCTATGAAATATAATAATTCAAATTAATCATTCCCTTGGAAATAACAATAAATAAATATTGCGTTGAAATACACCAGGGATACAAGGCAATTCAAATATAGTTGTTGTTGTTAATTTACGTCGCACTAGAGCTGCACAATGGGCTATTGGCGACGGTCTGGGAAACATCCTTGAGGATGATCCGAAGACAAGCCATCACAATTTTGAAAATCTGCAGAGGGGATGGCACCCCTGCTTCGGTAGTCCAACGACCTGCATTCGAAGTCGAGCACTTTACGGTAGAACAGTTTAACGAGGACCCATACCGCACACCCTCGGTCCCTACGCAGACTGATCGAAGTGGTCACCCACCTGCACACTGACCGCAGCCAGTGATGCTTGACTTCGGTGATCTGCTGGGAACCGTGTCTTAACGATGAGTCCACTGGGGGACCATTTCAAATATAAAAAAAGAACTTTCCTTTTTATAAAAACTGTTTTAATTTGGCTACAGTATAAGCTCTGTAAATCAGCAGTTCACATACAGATTCTAATCAAATGAAGAAAAAAGCAACATCTGATGCAATCTTTTTAATTTTATTGGACTTGACGGTGCTGGAGCTTTGCACCCTGGGGAGTTTTCTGCTTGTGTCCATGTGTGTCCCAGGATACCCAAATTTAAATAGTTTTTGATTTCTTTTAAAACTAAATGAATATAGATTATGTTGCTAGTAGAAATTTCTCTCTCTCTCTCTCTCTTTTTTTTTTTTTTGAAAATATTTTTGTCACAAGATGACGGTGTTTTGAAAAAATTAAAAAAGCAACATAAAATAAGTTACATTTTCGCGGATTACACAAAACCAGGTAATCCAATTTAAAAAATCTTTACGTGCAACAATAACCATATTTTTTGCGAATATTACTTCAAATTTTGAAGAAAATTATTTAAAAATTGTACTATTTAAAGATACAAAAAAAAAAGGAAAAACAGTTTCGATTTAACATTAGATCGGTGTATGATTAGAGTTTGGTGATCAATAACACGTATAAATTTATAAAATTTTGCAACTAACTATAATGCGTCAAAATGCTTCGTTTCCATCTCAAGTGATCTCAAACTATGGGGNGGGGGGGGGGGGGGGTTAAGGCATTATGCCAGAAATTATATTGGAATCCATTCTCGGAAATTTCGTCATACACAACCTAGAAGGCAGAAAGCCTCAGCATGGGTTACCATAAACAAGAAATTTGATTCTTTAGTGGTCCAATCCTAACGTTGTACTTTTCCCCACAGCACAGCTTAATAAGCAGAATATTTTTTATTTCCTCCACTGCGCAGTTTATGTTCATAACGTTAGACTACTCAATTGATCGGTGCTGAGGCCTTCTCTCTTTAAAGAACGTAGTTGACAAACAAGGGGAGCTTCACTATTATGAGCTATTCAGAATCATAATAGGGATGCACCACCCCAATCGGTGTATGATCTTTCCCGGCATGAGTTCTTAGTTCGTAAATGTGTGACAGCTATGAAAAAGATGAATGGAACTGTTTGTGCCATAGATACCATTGAGTTTCAGTGTAGTGATTGCGTAATGTTTCTCTGAGCGATTTAATAACTGATTTTACACCCTACGAAAAACGAGTATTCTTGATTTATTTCTCTAAATAAAAGTTTGGCGTAGCATCCCTGCCGGTCAAGAGTCACTTCTCCTTACTCCCCCATCGTTTCCGCCGTCCTCTTTTCCGTTCTCCATCTGGTGCCCATCTCAAAGCTGTTGTAGTTGGGTCTTTTGGGGACATTCTTATGGCGCGTCTTTTCCAGAACCTTCTTCGCTTTTTCATTTCTATTGTGATTGGTATAGTTTTTGTTTTATAATAGATTCGGCTGCTTTTGATTTTATTTAGCAAATCTATCCCTAAATTCCTCAGAACTTTTAAAAGTATCGAGTTTTTTTTTCTCGAATCGCCTTCCGAATATTTTGCTAGTTAATGAATAAAAATGACAATTTCAGACGAATTGTATTAGTTGTAATAGTGATGAAGTAGATTGATTGTATTCTGATTCCACCCTATAAACGGGCGTGATGTATGGGTGTGGCAAAAGTCGAATCTTGGCCATAGATCGCACCTCTCTGCTTTTACAGACATACGAAACCACCAGTGACGAAGTACTTAAATTTCATCATTTGTTATTTTCGTGTTGAAAAATTGTTTGGAAAAATTATGATGTGAAATGATTTCGTGTTGAAATTCCTGAAAAATTCATATACAGTGAAACCTGCCAAGTTGACCAGCCTTGTAAGTTTTACACCAGCATAAGTTGACCTCAGTTATCAAGAACGGAATTTTTCCTATATAATGTAAAGAAGCAAAACCTTGACCACCTGTCAATTTTGTTCAGGAGTATTATGAACTTCTATTCTAAAACCCTCATAAGTTGACCAGGAAAAAAAAATCAGAAAATTTTCTGTCATTTTGCAATGTATGTTAAAATTTCACTTGTTTGGTGAAATAGTGTAAAAAGCTAATCTAAACCCTTTTGTGAGTTGACCATCAGGGGAAACTGTAGGGGGTCAGCTTTTGACCATTTCTTTGATTCATTGATAACAGGTGTGTTAACAAAGTTGCTCTTCCATTTGCAATAGTGAGCAAATAGGTTTGTAAGTGTAGTAATAACAGAATAAATTTTAAAGTGTTCAAATAATTTTGTTTGGTTAAAGTTTTCAACGTTTTTGTGTTCTGATGCACAAAATTATGCACTTCACATTAGTTATTAGTTAGTTAGTTTGTTAGTTAGTTATGCACTTCACATGCATAACTAACAAAATAATTGTTTTAAAAAGTTAGTTAAATATTCGAATTATTTATATGTAACAAATTGAAGTTCGTTTAGGTTTAAACACATTTCTTAAGATATTCATTTGACCATTTGCTAAATCAAATTTTTTAGTAAAAAAAAAAAATCAAAGTATCTAGCAACACGTAGGAAACGAAAAAGTAAACAATGACCCACCCCTTCTATAAGTTGACCACTGAAACAATGCATCACAAGTGGTCAACTTACACAAGTTTTACTGTATTGTGTATCTTCTATTATAAAATTTAAATGCTATGAATATTGGAATATTAAATGACAACGAGCAATCAATATTTTGCTATGCACTACTGCGATGACGGATGTCATTTTGTTTAATTACATTCCAGGATCTACAAAAGATTTAATTACGCATTACTTAGTTAAATTGGAAACACATTTGAAGTTTTTAACGTTTAGGGAATGTTTAATGAAAAATGAATAAACAAATAAATTGATAAATAAAAACCTGAGTTTCATTCTTTCTACACTAGCTCTTGAAGTAATTTACCATTGCAATTTAAAAAATAGAAAACTAAGGGAAAAATTATTCTGCCGTTATACTTATATAAGTATAACGGCAGCAAATATTTGAATTTTATTCTTAAAATCTCAATAGCTGAACAAAGAAATATAGCGAGCTAAATTCCTTTATAGAACACATTGCAATGAACAGGGGTGATTGTGAGCCCAAGTCAAAATTCCGGAAAATTTCTTGAGTAAAAAAAAAAGAAAAGTTTAAATCGAAAAAAGTGTAAACGAGGTTTTTTTCTTTTCTCAACATTTCTTAGTTTACTTAAAATATACTTAAAATTTTACACATAGCTGCACCATTTACAAGTACCTATGTCGACCAGGAGAAGTAGCTGAAATTTACAAATATGCTTTTCTTTCTTGATTTTTTGATCATAATAACTATTTAGTGATAAAAAATGAATATTAATCTTGAATATAAGCTTATAAAGTATGTGGCACTCCCTTACAAATAAAAGAAACTGTGTTCCACCTTTGAAAATTTGATTTCCGGAAACTTTTGTGATCAATGATTGAAGCTTGTGAACCTTCTATCTCCGGAAACTTCCGGATCACGGCTAGCAAAAAATCCGGATTTTTTTAAGAGCACAATCAGTCCTGAATGAAGACAGTGGTAAATTATCGTTTGGTTGATACTTAATGAAGAAACAAGTATTCTGAACTTATACAGTGGTTTCAGAAAATTTGTTTTGAAATGAAAATTTTGTTTATTATGAATTTTTTTTAACTCTTGTTATTGAAATAACATATTTATACAGAGATGACCGAAAGTATATTATATGTTTCTTTTCTATTACTTGGCTTTATTTGATCCTATTATTTTAAATATAAGAATATAGAAACAAAAAATGCTTTTAAATAACAAGCAACTGAACTTTAACTGTTTATATTCGAAAAATTATCTTACTCAAGTAAATTAACTTTCTTCAAGAGAAATGCATGTGCAAATTAGAATAGTTAATAATGAAATTCGTTTAGTCAAAGATAATTCCATAAAAAAAGTAACTTTTAGAAAATATTTATTTATTTTTTTATAAATAATGTTTGAAAAAATTTTAAATTGAAAAGTGTATAGTTTTTTGCAATATTTTAAAGAATTTTATTTTACATGTTAAAATACAAAATTTGAGCGAAATTGGTTTGAATAGTTTATGAGAAATCAGATTTTGAAAGGAGTTGTAATTCTAAAATTTGATTTCTCAGAAATTACATGTTTTGCACGAGTTTATAGGCAATACTTTTATACTTAAACATACTTGCAATGGATTTTTTTTATACTTCCTATTTGAACTTATTTTTAACGTACTGCATTACAATGTTAACCAATTGATAGTCGAACGTAAAGAAGTGTAAAACAGTTTCAGTCGTGTTAAGAAAAAACGCTGTATAGAGTATCACCTGCTAATTAAGATTTTACATAGAATCTTATAGAGCGTCTAATAATTTTACCATTTTTTCCAGATACACTGGACCATTTTCTGAACCTTTCTCTACCTATCAAGCAAATTACTTTTATCAACTAAATTTGACTCTGGAATGGATGGTGTTTTCAGTAGAAATGTAAACAATCTCGAGCTGTATGCCTGCTCTAGTTCCGGTTAGAAAGTTTGCAGTTGCTTACTACATGTTATTCCGCGAAGCGATATTTTCAAGCGGATAATTTTGTTTTCAATAAAAGAAATAAATTAGATAATTTCTGAGCTCAAATCTGCCGTCTTTCATGAGATATTAATGTTATTATGTAATTCTGGTGAGTTTGAAGAGAAAATTTGTTTTAGTTATTTAGAGATAATTGTTAAAAAATGTGACATGGTTGCTAGATTTTGAATAACTCGCTATTTGGCAGTCTTGATAAGGCCTCTTTCCAAAAGTTTATTATTGTTTGCTTTTGTTGAGAGCTGTGCACCTTCTTACGTGTGTTGTTGACACTTTTAGCGTTGTAAACCAACACCTCCTAGAATAATGAAGGCCTCAGCACGGATCAAATTAGTAGTCCGATGTGACGAAGTTAACTGCGCAGTTGATGAAAAATAAGAAAGATGTCATTACGTTCGGGGTACTAAGCTGCGCAGTGGTTGAAAATACGAAATATGTCATTACGTTTGGACTACTAAAGGATATTTATGGTAACCCGTGCAGAGGCCTACTCTTTTCTAGGAGGTGTTGTGTAAACACAAGTAATCAAATACATTGTTTGCAAGAATCTCAAAACACAATGACGCCAAATGGCTTTAAAATACAACGAAAACAGTAACCCGGAAATTTAAGGAGTACCGAGCTTGCAGTGTTCCCTAGTGTAGAAAACACCATCCATAGCATTTATAGGTTGACCAATTAGAAAGTGGCCAGGTGTTTTTACATCAAATTCATTACAAAGTGGGCTATCTGGACGGTCAATGTAAGAAATTCCTCAAGAGTAAGCATAGTAAAGCCAATTGTTCCTTTTTTTAAATGATACTTGAAACTCTTAATTCCACTTTACCAAAGAACCCCAAACGAAGGGGATCGAGGAGGGATAAATTGGTCATTTGATTCCTTCATTGGATAAATATTTCGAAACTTCGTGGCTAGAACATACAGCAGAATTTTAGTAGGCGATTAAATTTCAGAGTTTGCACCAACAAAGTAAGTTGCGTTATCACTAAAGAGATTTAGACTCTTTTTCCGCACGCGCAAAAAATCTCTTAAGATCTGCAATTAAAGCGTCAGATGTCAAATCAGATAAGGATTCAAAATGCACGGCCCTAGTCACCATACGTACAAAAAAATTTTATTTCTTATGAGTTGCACAACCAGTCTTCCCGATGAGCATACCTAGTGCGTTCTCCAGAAGTGGTATACACTCTTTCAAGACCACCACAATGACAATGGGTGAGATATCGTTGGACATGTTAATTCGAACGTTTAGTTTCTGCCACACTAGATGGCAGCACCAAGACTCTATTTGGATGCTAAAGTGAACTAGGAATTTTAATTTTGCCGGAAATGCAAAGAGAAATTTTATTCTCTTGGCATAAATTACAACATATACCTACTGAAAAATACCCTTCATTCGATTTAATTTGAAAGGGACCGCAAAGATCTAGTTCAGAATTGAAAAAAGAAGGGGAAGGTCACCCATTATGTATTCAACTATGATTGGTTTACATTTTTCGAGCATTGATGGGCTAAAAATCCTGACGTATAGTACATAATAACGCCTGTGGACCAGCATGCAAATCTTGTTTGTGATAAAACCCAAAAAGAATTTATGTCGGTTAATGATTAGTTGGAAGTACAATGTGAAATATACTATTAAATCATAATTCTACTTGCTTGAGATGTTCACCTATGCAAAGAGCAAATAGAACAGTAAGCGGCCACAGTGCTCTTTTGAATAAAATTGTTGGACTGTATTTCCAAATTGTGGCTTCTTCTCTTTCAAGTTGAGTCAAAAATCTGAATTCGTCGTAAGAAAGATGCGTTTCTCTGGAGCACCGGTTCATAAAACTTGTTTTTGTGGTACTCTAACATTTCAATAAAATTACTAACAATTTCTGAAATTTCTATTTATATCCAATTATTATTATTTATTTAATATTTCGGTTATTTTTACTAATTTATTTAAGCGAAACGGTACTGAAAAAGTTCGCAGTTTCTACATAATAATTTGGCTACTGACCTTTATTTCCCATTTCTTGTTGGTAACTTTACATTAAGCTTTATAATTAAGTTTACGTTAGTCATACACGTCTGGAAAATGAGCGCCTATTTTTGAGGGCTTGAAACATGTCGCCTGTTATTTCCAATCAGTATATTTTTTTTTTTGAATAGAATGAAGTAAGTCAAGTCTCTTACGATTATTTTTTTTTAATAATTGCAATTTAATTATTTTTCAACCAAATTATTAATAAAAAGGAAATAAACAAAATTAATTATGATGAAACTTGTTTCTCTAATATCCAATTGCTATGTTTGTTTTCCCTTAAATTCAACTTATTATATTCGTTTATGCGTGAACTAAATACAAATTTAGAACTAGTCTTTGAATCTGACATAGCACCTCATTCTGAAACAATCATTGTTGAAACGATAAAAAAGTTTATTTCATTCCTCACTTCAAACAGTCTTTCTTTGTTTACTAAATCGTTTTTTACATCAATGGATCATAAGGGAAAAAATTGAAACCCCTCCTCTAGAGCAAATAAGTTCTTGCGTCATTTCATATCTAATGTGGCATCTGCAGCGTTTAATTAAAACAAAATATTATGATAATTATTAAAATAAAAAATGGAGATTAAAATACTAAGAATGCACCGCGTCCTTGAAAATCCGAAATTCAGATCAAAAGATTTTTGGTTATCCTATTTAAAAAAAAAATTATGTTCAGAATTTCTTCTGGTCTTCACATACCCTGTAAAAAACCAGTTTCTGCGGAAAAAAAAGTGTTTTTTTATATTATTGATAGAGTTATAGCAACAATTTTAAGTTTCGAAATGGGTGGAGAAAATGTACTTCCGCTGAATTAACGTACCACTTTTTCAGATTCTCGACTCTCAAAGATAAGGCTTAATAATCTAGGAAATATGGTCCGAATAGTTCGGCCAGAAGAACAAATAAATGTTTTGACTCTTTCTGAAAGAAAAATATCGAATAATTCTTATCAGGCCAAATTTTAAACATGCGAATTTTTCTAAAATTTGATATTTTAGAGAATACTTGATCGATTTCGCGATTTAAAATGGGGTAAATACCTGCTATTCAATAACTTTTCGACCATAATTAAATTTATAATGGTCGATAAGTAATAATAATTAACGTTTGCTATAAATTCCTTTTTGCATGGAATTATCTTTATATAATTCCATTCACTTTTCAAACGAATTTTATAATTTGTGTGCAAAAGCAAAACGTTTTCCAGATACAACTAACCTCTATATTTTGTGGGTCAGATATACAAACGAAAAAAAAAAAAGGTATGATTATTCAAAGAAGGTAGTGTTTTTGTCTAATACGATTTTGTCTTGAACGATATTTTAAGTTATAAAAACTTAAAATATCGTTTGTATTTATTAACCTATTTCAGAAGAGATCCTTATACCATTGTAATTGAGTCGTAGTTTTCGAGAAATCCTTGAATATTATTACAAGGTAAAAAAAAATCAAGCTGAGCACTTTTCACTAAATTTTAAATATGGGAAAAGCTACCAAAGAAAAAAAAATGGGGGGGGGGGGAAATAAAAACCCTGTGGCAGAATTTTTTAGAGCTACTTGTGACAAAACTCTCTAGCACAGTGATTCTCAATCACTGTGCCGCCGAATTCCTAAAATGTGCTAAAAAAAAGGTTGAGAATCACTGATCTATCACTAATATCTTTCTGCATACTTTTAACAATAACTAGCACATATGTTAAAATAACAAATGCGCCGTGTTTACAATATGTTAATCATGCAATAATTTTTTATTCCATCATTAAGGGTTATTTTCTCGCATTTTGTAAAAAATTATCACAATATATGATTAAAACCGTAATAGTGATTGCTGAAACTAAGAGAGACAACGAAAGTACACGAATCGGACTCCTCAAATGAGTGTTTCGAGATTAGTTTGTTATTAATAATATCGTATAAAAATTCGATAAATTATTGCCTTTAAAAGTAAATACTCAAATGTACGATTCGAATCTTCAATATTGTTTGAAATATATCGGGACATTTAAAATCCGCTTGAAAATACAATCGAAACGATGTCGGAAATTGAGCGCGTCAAAATGTGATTATTTAAAAGCGTGATTCAAATGCTACTATATTTTTTTTGTTTGTTTCTTTTCAAAGGAAAATTATTTCTGCAAAACCTCCGTGACGTTCTGTGATATTGGCATGTTTCGGCCACGGGGATAAAAAACCTAGATTTATGTTAAATTACAATAAAAAACTAACTTTTATACAGTTAATTGCATTTGCTGCTAATTTTTTCTGATACATACATATATTTGCTCTATTTTTTGAAGCAACTATATTTCCTTAAACAATGGATTAAATGTTAACAGTTTCTTAAAGCAGTTGGTTTTATATGGTTTCGGAACCTCGGATCACCTGAGATCTAAAGTACAAATTAATTGTAAGAAAAGTGTGTCTGAATTTCAATTGGAAGTAAAATAAAAATTATATTACTCTCTCCTGAGAATTTTTAAAAATCAACTTAAAAAATTGAATAAATTTTACTTGAGTTTTAGAGAGATATTAAACTTATTTTTAAACGAATAAATATCTTATAAAAATGACTCGCATAACTTTTTTAATTCTCATTCCTTAATCATGTGTGATATTAATAATGAGAAGTACTACGTACTAAAGGAATTACTTTAAATATATTACTTTTCCGACTACATAGTAAAATATTATAAATATACGCACATCAATTATTATTCGTTTTTATTTGATATTATATGGTTATCTAAATCATTGTAGATAGTCATAATAGAAGGGAAAATAACGCAATCCTTCACACGATGTCATAGTGCATAACTTTTTTAATTCTCCTTCCTTAATCATGTGTGATATTAATAATGAGAAGTACTACGTACTAAAGGAATTACTTTAAATATATTACTTTTCTGACTACATAGTAAAATATTATAAATATACGCACATCAATTATTATTTGATATTATATGGTTATCTAAATCATTGTAAATAGTCATAATAGAAGGGAAAATAACGCAATCCTTCACACGAAGTCATAGTTTATATATTATTATCTTATATATATTAAAAAATCGATAAATTAATGTAGATAAAATACAAATCAGGAGATATATATAACCATAGTTATTTCATAGATTGATAGATGGCGCCACTAAAATTTAAAAAATACTATTTTAAAAATCTACTTAGCTGAATTTTATGCTTATTGACTAGCAATCATGAAAAATTGTTTGGCAATTATTTATTAATCTAGATAGAAGGAACATATCTAACAAGCTTTCAATTATTGAATTCGAACTCTTAATTAATGAATTTCACGGAACAGTTTAATTTCCGGCAACCAATATGTTCAAGTCATTTTGATTATATTGTATTTACTAATAATAATAAAACTTAGCAATTTTAAAAATAATTTAGTGATTTCTTTAACATGTTATGAAGTCTGCTATAAAAGAAAGTTTCGCTTGTACAATAAGTCAATTAGCGAACGTTTTTTTTTTTTGTTGCTCGTTTAAGCACATTATTCATTAGTTTATTTATTATAAATATGCTAGACATTGATAGTGAACGTTTCAGCAAGTTAATTAAATTGCATTTTAAATGCTTTGATGATAAACAATGAATTATTTCAAGTTGAAAAAGCTTATACAGATTAATGTATATCTTAATGACGCCATCTATTGAATTGTAAAGTATTTACTCAATAATTCATGGT
>NC_092208.1:3193505-3199942 GCF_043381705.1 Parasteatoda tepidariorum | reverse complement strand
TTTTATTTTAATAATTATCATAATATTTTATTTTAATTAAACGCTGCAGATGCCACATTAGATATGAAATCACTCAAGAACTTATTTTCTCTAGAGGAGGGGTTTCAATTTTTTCCCTTATGATCCATTGACGTAAAAAACGATTTAGTAAGCAAAGAAAGAGTGTTTGAAGTGAGGAATTAAACTTTTTATCGTTTCAACAATGATTGTTTTAGAATGAGGTGCTATGTCAGATTCAAAGATTAGTTCTAAATTTGTATTTAGTTCACGCATAAACGAATATAATAAGTTGAATTTAAGGGAAAACAAACATAGCAATTGGATATTAGAGAAACAAGTTTCATCATAATTAATTTTGTTTATTTCCTTTTTATTAATAATTTGGTTGAAAAATAATTAAATTGCAATTATTAAAAAAAAATAATCGTAAGAGACTTGACTTACTTCATTCTATTCAAAAAAAAAAATATACTGATTGGAAATAACAGGCGACATGTTTCAAGCCCTCAAAAATAGGCGCTCATTTTCCAGACGTGTATGACTAACGTAAACTTAATTATAAAGCTTAATGTAAAGTTACCAACAAGAAATGGGAAATAAAGGTCAGTAGCCAAATTATTATGTAGAAACTGCGAACTTTTTCAGTACCGTTTTGCTTAAATAAATTAGTAAAAATAACCGAAATATTAAATAATAATTGTATATAAATAGAAATTGTTAGTAATTTTATTGAAATGTTCCACAAAAACAAGTTTTATGAACCGGTGCTCCAAAGAAACGCATCTTTCTTACGACGAATTCAGATTTTTGACTCAACTTGAAAGAAGAATTTGGAAATACAGTCCAACAATTTTATTCAAAAGAGCACTGTGGCCGCTATTTGCATAGGTGAACATCTCAAGCAAGTAGAATTATGATTTAATAGTATATTTCCCATTGTACTTCCAACTAATCATTAACCGACATAAATTCTTTTTGGGTTTTATCACAAACAAGATTTGCATGCTGGTCCACAGGCGTTATTATGTACTATACGTCAGGATTTTTAGCCCATCAATGCTCGAAAAATGTAAACCAATCATAGTTGAATACATAATGGGTGACCTTCCCCTTCTTTTTTCAATTCTGAACTAGATCTTTGCGGTCCCTTTCAAATTAAATCGAATGAAGGGTATTTTTCAGTAGGTATATGTTGTAATTTATGCCAAGAAAAGAAAATTTCTCTTTGCATTTCCGGCAAAATTAAAATTCCTAGTTCACTTTAGCATCCAAATAGAGTCTAGGTGCTGCCATCTAGTGTGGCAGAAACTAAACGTTCTAATTAACATGTCCAACGATATCTCACCCATTGTGGTGGTCTTGAAAGAGTGGATACCACTTCTGGAGAACGCACTAGGTATGCTCATCGGGAAGACTGGATGTGCAACTCATAAGAAAGAAAATTTTTTTGTACGTATGGTGACTAGGGCCGTGCATTTTGAATCCTTATCTGATTTGACATCTGACGCTTTAATTGCAGATCTTAAGAGATTTTTTGCGCGTGCGGAAAAAAGTCTAAATCTCTTTAGTGATAACGCAACTTACTTTGTTGGTGCAAACTCTGAAATTTAATCGCCTACTAAAATTCTGCTGTATGTTCTAGCCACGAAGTTTCGAAATATTTATCCAATGAAGGAATCAAATGACCAATTTATCCCTCCTCGATCCCCTTCGTTTGGGGTTCTTTGGTAAAGTGGAATTAAGAGTTTCAAGTATCATTTAAAAAAAGGAACAATTGGCTTTACTATGCTTACTCTTGAGGAATTTCTTACATTGACCGTCCAGATAGCCCACTTTGTAATGAATTTGATGTAAAAACACCTGGCCACTTTCTAATTGGTCAACCTATAAATGCTATGGATGGTGTTTTCTACACTAGGGAACGCTGCAAGCTCGGTACCCCTTAAATTTCCGGATTACTGTTTCCGTTGTATTTTAAAGCCATTTGGCGTCATTGTGTTTTGAGATTCTTGCAAACAGTGTATTTGATTACTTGTGTTTACAACGCTAAAAGTGTTAAAAACACACGTAAGATGGTGCACAGCTCTCAACAAGAGCAAACAGTAATAAACTTTTGGAAAGAGGCCATATCAAGACTGCCAAATAAGCGAGTTATTCAAAATCTAGCAACCATGTCACATTTTTTAACAATATATCTCTAAATAACTAAAACAAATTTTCTCTTCAAACTCACCAGAATTACATAATAACATTAATATCTCATGAAATACGGCAGATTTGATCTCAGAAATTATCTAATTTATTTCTTTTATTGAAAACAAAATTATCCGTTTGAAAATATCGCTTCGTGGAATAACATGTAGTAAGCAACTGCAAACTTTCTAACCGGAACTAGAGCAGGCATACAGCTCGAGATTGTTTACATTTCTACTGAAAACACCATCCATTCCAGAGTCAAATTTAGTTGATAAAAGTAATTTGCTTGATAGGTAGAGAAAGGTTCAGAAAATGGTCCAGTGTATCTGGAAAAAATGGTCAAATTATTAGACGCACTATAAAGATTCTATGTAAAATCTTAATTAGCAGGCGTTTTTTCTTAACACGACTGAAACTGGTTTACACTTCTTTACGTTCGACTATCAATTGGTTAACATTGTAATGCAGTACGCTAAAAATAAATTCAAATAGGAAGTATTAAAAAAATCCATTGCAAGTATGTTTAAGTATAAAAGTATTGCCTATAAACTCGTGCAAAACATGTAATTTCAGAGAAATCAAATTTTAGAATTACAACTCCTTTCAAAATCTGATTTCTCATAAACTATTCAAACCAATTTCGCTCAAATTTTGTATTTTAACATGTAAAATAAAATTCTTTAAAATAATGCAAAAAACTATACACTTTTCAATTTAAAATTTTTTCAAACATTATTTATAAAAAAAAAATAAATATTTTCTAAAAGTTACTTTTTTTATGGAATTATCTTTGACTAAACGAATTTCATAATTAACTATTCTAATTTGCACATGCATTTCTCTTGAAGAAAGTTACTTTACTTGAGTAAGATAATTTTTCGAATATAAACAGTTAAAGTTTAGTTGCTTGTTATTTAAAAGCATTTTTTGTTTCTATATTCTTATATTTGAAATAATAGGATCAAATAAAGCCAAGTAATAGAAAAGAAACATATAATATACTTTCAGTCATCTCTGTATAAATATGTTATTTCAATAACAAGAGTTAAAAAAAATTCATAATAAACAAAATTTTCATTTCAAAACAAATTTTCTGAAACCACTGTATAAGTTCAGAATACTTGTTTCTTCATTAAGTATCAACCAAACGATAATTTACCACTGTCTTCATTCAGGACTGATTGTGCTCTTAAAAAAATCCGGATTTTTTGCTAGCCGTGATCCGGAAGTTTCCGGAGATAGAAGGTTCACAAGCTTCAATCATTGATCACAAAAGTTTCCGGAAATCAAATTCTCAAAGGTGGAACTTAAAAACACAGTTTCTTTTATTTGTAAGGGAGTGCCAGATACTTTATAAGCTTATATTCAAGATTAATATTCATTTTCTATCACTAAATAGTTATTATGATCATANGCTGCTGATGCCACATTCGATATGAAATCACTCAAGAACTTTGAAAAAACCTTGTTTACACTTTTTCCGATTTAAATTTTTTTTTACTCAAGAAATTTTCCGGAATTTTGATTCGGGCTCACAATTATTGCGTTCATTGCAATGTGTTCTATAAAGGAATTTAGCTCGCTATATTTCTTTGTTCAGCTATTGAGATTTTAAGAATAAAATTCAAATATTTGCTGCCGTTATACTTATATAAGTATAACGGCAGAATAATTTTTCTCTTAGTTTTCTATTTTTTAAATTTCAATGGTAAATTACTTCAAGGGCTAGTGTAGAAAGGCTGAAACTCAAATTTTTATTTATCAATTTATTTGTTTATACATTTTTCATTAAACATTCCCTAAACGTTAAAAGCCGTTCGTAAAAAAAAAACTTCAAATGTGTTTCCAATTTAACTAAGTAATGCTTAATTAAATCTTTTGTAGGTCCCGCAGTGGACTGATCGTTAAGACACGGTTCCCAGAAGATCACCGAAGTCAAGTGTCTTACGTACATAGANTAACATAAGCGGAGGGATACACCGGAAGTGTTCTATATTTCTTCCAGTTTTAGGAAGATTGTTACTGTATGCATTCAGTCAATCATCCGAAGCGGGGGTGCCATCCCCTCTGCAGAGGATGAAAATTGTGATGGCATGTCTTCGGATCATCCTCAGGGGTGTTTCCCAGACCGTCGCCAACAGCCCATCATGCAGCTCTAGTGCGACATAAATTAACTACAACAGCAACTACAAAATCTTTTGTAGATCCTAGAATGTAATTAAACAAAATGACATCCGTCATCGCAGTAGTGCATAGCAAAATATTGATTGCTCGTTGTCATATAATATTCCAATATTCATAGCATTTAAATTTTAATAGAAGATACACAATACAGTAAAACTTGTGTAAGTTGACCACTTGTGATGCATAGGGGTGGGTCATTGTTTACTTTATCGTTTCCTACGTGTTGCTATATATTTAAATTATTTTTTTTTTTTTTTACTTAAAAATTTGATTTAGCAATTGGTCTAATGAATATCTTAAGAAATGTGTTTAAACCTAAACGAACTTCAATTTGTTACATATAAATAATTCGAATATTTAACTAACTTTCTTAAAGCAATTATTTTGTTAGTTATGCATGTGAAGTGTTTAATAAAAACAATTTCTTAAAATATCAGAGCACAAAAAACGTTGAAAACTTTAACCAAACAAAATTATTTGAACACTTTAAAATTTATTCTGTTATTACTACACTTGCAAACCTATTTGCTCACTATTGCAAATGGAAGAGCAACTTTTCAACTAACACACCTGTTATCAATGAATCAAAGAAATGGTCAAAAGCTGACCCCCTACAGTTTCCCCAAATGGTCAACTCACAAAAGGGTTTAGATTAGCTTTTTACACTATTTCACCAAGCAAGTGAAATTTTAACATACATTTCAAAATGACAGAAAATTTTCTGATTTTTTTTCTGGTCAACTTATGAGGGTTTTAGTGGTCAAGTTACAAAGGTTTTGCTTCTTTATATTATATAGGAAAAATTCCGTTCTTGATAACTGAGGTCAACTTATGCAGGTGAAAAACTTACAAGGTTGGTCAACTTGGCAGGTTTCACTGTATATGAATTTTTCAGGAATTTCAACATGAAATCATTTCACATCATAATTTTTCCAACAAAATTTTTAACACGAAAATAACAAATGATGAAATTTAAGTACTTCGTCACTGGTGGTGGTGGTTTCGTACGCCTGTAAAGGCAGAGGGGTGCGATCTATGGCCAAGATTCGACACACCCATACATCACGCCCGTTTATAGGGTGGACCCATTCATCCACAAATCGCCATTTTGATCTGAATCAGAATACAATCAATCTAGTTCATCACTATTATAACTAATAATATTCGTCTGAAATTTTGATCAGATCAACTGAAATTGTCATTTTTATTCATTAACTAGCAAAAATATTCGGAAGGCGATTCGAGAAAAAAAAAACTCGATACTTTTAAAAGTTCTGAGGAATTTAGGGATAGATTTGCTAAATAAAATCAAAAGCAGCCGAATCTATTATAAAACACAAACTAAACCAATCACAATAGAAATGAAAAAGCGAAGAAGGTTCTGGAAAAGACGCGCCATAAGAATGTCCCCAAAAGACCCAACTACAACAGCTTTGACATGGGCACCAGATGGAGAACGGAAAAGAGGATGGGGGAGTAAGGAGAAGTTGACCGGCAGGGATGCTACGCCTAACTTTTATTTAGAGAATTAAATCAAGAATACTGGTTTTTCGTAAGGTGTAAAATCAGTTATTAAATCGCTCAGAGAAACATTACGCAATCACTACACTGAAACTCAATGGTATCTATGGCACAAACAGTTCCTTCCAGCTTTTTCATAGCTGTCACACCTTTACGAACTAAGAACTCATGCCAGGAAAGATCATACACCGATTGGGGTGGTGCATCCCTATTATGATTCTGAATAGCTCATAATAGTGAAGCTCCCCTTGCGGGTCAACTACGTTCTTTAAAAAGAGAAGGCCTCAGCACGGATCAATTGAGTAGTCTAACGTTAAGAACATGAACTGCGCAGTGGAGGAAATAGAAAATATTTCCGAGAATGGATTCCAATACAATTTCAGGCATAATGCCTTAACCCCCATAGTTTGAGATCACTTGAGATAGAAACGAAGCATTTTGACGCATTATAGTTAGTTGCAAAATTTTATAAATTTATACGTGTTATTGATCACCAAACTCTAATGTTAAATCGAAACTGTTTTTCCTTTTTTTTT
>NC_092208.1:3182099-3193423 GCF_043381705.1 Parasteatoda tepidariorum | reverse complement strand
TTTTTTTTTTTTTTTTTTTTTTTTTTTTTTTTTTTTTTTTTTTTATATATCATCTGGTTTCTTTAACCAGGAAATCATAATTTATCATCTGGTTTCTTTGACCAGGAATAACCTTCTGATTCATTTTTGATCAGGAAAATAAAAATAAAAATTAACTTCTGGTTCTATTTTGACCAGGGAGAATAAAAAAAAAATTCTGGCTTAATTTACCAGCAAAAAAAGTAAAAAGTAAGAAGAAAATTCCTTAATGAACAAAACCTTAATTAACAGTGGACCAGGGTTTGAACCTGGGCTTTTGCAATGATGCAATGTACTTCATTTATACTATCGTATTAACCAAAGTTAAACATCAGGAAGAACCTCTTAAAAAATCATTCCCGAAAAATCGTTGAGCTCAGGTATTACCCAAAGAAATCAGGACATATTTTATCCCAATTAGATTAATAAAGCAATCCCAAATAAATTTTTGAGGCATCTGCATTACCAGACGCAATTCAGGATATTCACCATCCCAAATATTTTTTTTTTTTTTTTTTTAATAATTCAAATAAAACATTAAATTATCAGATGCTCGACCATNAATTTTTTTTTTTTGTAATAATTCAAATAAAACATTAAATTATCAGATGCTCTACCATGAAAAGCGTAACATAACCAATCAAATGAGCCTGGCAAATCTTATCAAAACATTGATTCACAAATAATTGAGAACAATAAATAATAAAAATTGGGAAAGACGAAAGAAAAAAAAAAATTTTTTTTGTTTGTAAAAAAAACTAAGAAAAATTGACCAAAAGAATAGTTTAGCCAGTAGATAGTAGAACCAAAATAACCTAATCATAAAATTTTCTAATATATACAATTCTATACAATTATGGTAAGTATTTTTATTTATAATTATTTCTTTTTTTTAATCTAAATAAAACAAATTAACGTTTAGATAGGAAAACAATTAGAACAGTTTGAAAAAAAATTTTGAATTATTATTATTATTTTTTTTTTTTAAAAAGAGATCCAAATGATGAGTAAAGTAGCAATTTTGAAAACTTACTGAAGACGTCTTTTCTGTTTTATATGGCCAGCATACAACAAAATTTTTAAAAAATTGGGACTTAGTCCATCAATACAGAAACCTTGATTAATTTAGTTCAAAATTAAAAATATTTCATGTAGAATAATAGAACAAAATACGTAACTTAGCACCTTGTTTTGTAAAATTAGCACTATTAAATAATATACATTACAGTTGATAGAAGCTAAAATATATATAAATACAAAATAAATCACTTTTGTAATATTATATTAATATGCCTATTTAAATAGATAGATACACAGTTAGATATAGTTCAATAAACAATTTGAGAATATTTTATGACATTCTTATAAATATATATAAATTTTATCACTACCAAATCAAATAGCAAAACACATAGAGAAAAATTCAAATAAGAACAAATGTATTGTATCATTTAATTCATTACACCATATTAAAAACTAGGTCCTCACAGCAGAAAATATACGGCACCATTTGTAAGAGTTAAATAAAAATATTATTTGGTGCGTATAAAGTAAAGTTATTTATGTATTGTTATTAAAATGGATGGGTTGCATAATTAAATGTATCTCTGGATATAGTCATGATTAAAAATAGTTAAATGATTGAAATGTCATGAAAAACTAATTAAGGCCGAAATATATAGAAGGGTAATTAAATTAAATTAAGGGGAATGTGATCGTTAAGGAAAGTGGTTGTGCAATGCTAATGTGGGATAACAATAACCCAATAGGTTCAAAGGGTCACAAAGTGTGAGGTTTGGATAAATTGGTATCACCAAATTTANATGTGATCGTTAAGGAAAGTGGTTGTACAATGCTAATGAGGGATAACAATAACCCAATAGGTTCAAAGGGTCACAAAGTGTGAGGTTTGGATAAATTGGTATCACCAAATTTAGAATAAGGGTGAAAACTAAGAAAATTAAAGATTAATGATAATACGATAAAGTCATGCTATATCCAAACAATATATATGATTTAAACAGTAAGCTGTGATGTTTCCAATAAGAAAAACTAATAAATTCACATTTATGCATGCCCATAACAATAAAAAAGGTACTCACCACATACAGAAGGAAAAAAGGTGATAACTAATAACTATAAAGGTAAAGCTAAAAAAACAATCACACAAAACTTTCTGTTCAACTAAGCATTTATTTTTGTAAAACTACTTATTTTGATTATTTCGTAACAAACAAACAATATGATTGCAACACATTTTGTGGCACAGAAGAAATATATCTTTTAAAAGGAAATGGGTGACAAGAGAATTTAAAGAAACCAAAGGCGTCATGCAAAAGTTAAATATAAAAGAACGAGTAATTTAACCGTTAAAATAAATATGAGAAGAAAACTTAAATTTGAGAGGGCTTTTAATGTTAAAGAAAATTAAAGGTATAAAATTTTGATTTTAAATTTTACAGAAATTAATTACAGCTATAGATTTAATTTAAAATAAAGGTTAAGCAAAAATGTAAAAAGAAATCCCTCGATACGGACCGAAGTCCGCATCGCGGAGAATTTAAAAAAAGGGTATAACCTGCCCGAAGGTTCGAGAAAAAAAGAATGTATTTAAAAAGACTTAAGAATTCCTTAACTGGGGTAGATCAGAAAAATTACGGCCAATTTAATTTAAAGAGGCGGAGAGTTTGAAATTTAACGGAAAGAGATTGGTTAGTTAGCCCCCCTAAAATTAAAAGAAGAAAAAGTAAGGCGTGAATAGAGGGGTTGGTTGACTTACCCCACAGGAAGTGCGATGACCGCATTGACCATGAGAAAGGTCACCAATAAAGTTAAAATTGCTAAATTGAAAAAAGGAATAACGTTTAAAGAAAAATTAAAGGCTTAGGTAAAATTAGAAATAAAATTGTCACATTTCATTAAGTACAAATGAAATGTGACACAAGTCATATAATCAGTTTCTATATCTTGTATCAATAATTTATATGCAAACCTTCTCAAATGCAAAACGTTCAATCAGTTTTAATTAAATATCTATATGTAACTTATTAATCGTTAAATCATTGATCGCACTGTTTTTTTTAAGATAATACGTATTCTAAAAATAAAATCAAGAGTATCAAACTTTTTGAAATACTTCGAAAAAATCTCTTCTGTTTATGGCATTAGCCGTTTTTCCGAAAGTACTCCAACTGATAAATAAAAAAAATAGTTCTCGCTTTTTTTGTTGCAAATTCTAAAACTATTGTAAAAATTGTTATCACTGGTCTTATTCACTTTATTGCTCGTGGCCGAGACCTTTTAAAGAAATTAAAAACAAAAGAATCACTTCAAAAAATTGAGATATATTTTCTATCTCATTTATTCTTGTAGTACTGAACAGTTAGTTTAAAAGTGGTTTGAAGGCATTTATAAAAAGTGTCTGTTAACAAAACATTGCGCCATAAAAACACTTCGACACTATTTTAAGGATATTTCATTATTCGTCTTTTTGAAAATATCTTAGGCTGTTTCTGAAGTTTTTCGGCAAAAAAGAAATCACGTGAGCGGTAATTTACTCATACTTTCGAGAAAATTTTTTTTTTTTAAATAACATTTCGCGGAAGAAAAAAACAACAACATTTTTTAATAATTACTTTGTTTTGTATCATTAATTAGTGTGTAAAACAATTGAATAAATATTACTGTTAACATTACTCCAGTTTCATAAACATTATTGTAAAAATTGCGGTATAATATTTTACGGTGAAATGTATTTTATGGATGATGCACCCAAAATGCCGGTACTTTATACCGGAATTTTTTACAGTGTATATAATCTTACATTGGGTCTCAAAAGTTCCTCCTCTGATAAGATTTTTAAGAAGAATTAAAACCAATTTTACTGACCAAGAGATAACTTACAGCAGTTACAATACAGTTAGTTTAATTATGTTGAATACAGAATAACACTATGTAGAATTAATTAACATAGACAATCTCGAAAACTGACAATTGTTTTTTTTTTTTTNTTTTTGATTTTGCCAAAAAAATGGCTAGTATAGTACCTTGCTCAAAATTAATAACTTTTCATCGAATAGTAGAAATTTCTAGGGTTAACACGAAAGATAAATAATTAGACATAGAATTTAAATGTGCTAAAAAAGTTATTTTGTCGTACACGATATTCTGAATTAACTGATTCTAGTTTCTTATCCTCGAAGTTTATCGTGAATTGCAATCTGAAAAAATCTGGTCTCAATAGTTGACCCAACTATTGAGACCAGATATTTATCTTATATACCAGATATTTATCATAGACCTTATATTTTTATTTTATTAATAAATACTCGAAACTAAAAACAAAACATAATACACAAATTTTAAGATGAAATTTCGAATTTTTTTTTGTGTGTGTTAAAACATTTAATTTACCATCAGTTAACTATGCCGAGTAGTCTCGGCCAAATGAAAAAAGCAAAATATAAGTTTTTGAAACAAGAAATAACACAAAGTGATACTTCCCAAACGCATGTGAAATGATATGTCATTCTTTTTTCTTTCTATGCAAATTCAGCCTTACATACAATCGCACAAAATACGTGAACGATCCCACAATCCAACAGCAAAACTCCCAAACAAAATTTGGCAAGCTTCCAATCACAGCAAATGATTATTAAGGTCTGGTTTCTTAGGACAAGCGCCTTATCTGAGCGTCAGCGGGACGTCAACGTGCCGCTGACGCCAACAAAATATTGGTTTGTTAGCTCAAGGCCTGGTTTCTTAGAACTAGCGCCTTATCTGGGCGTCAGCGGAAAGTTGACGTAGAGCTGACGCCACAAAAATACTTTTTTGTTAGCTCAGCTTGAGCAGTCGGTCCAACGCAGACATTATCTCTCATCGCGCATGCGTTAATAACGTAAACAAATATTTATTTTGAATTTGTATTGATTTTGTTATTGTCGACCAGTGTTTTAGAGTACAAATAATGACTCTGTCCAGGAAAAAACACATTATGGCTGAACTAAATGAAGAGTGCTATGCTTAATGAAGAAGCTATGTTTAATGTCAAAATCAAAATCTTGACTGATTTCAATGTGCAGTTGGATGTTGTCTGCCATTGCTTCTGTGGTTAACGTCACGTTGTAATCCAACTGCAGCTCAGTTGGACGGCAATTGTAGTTCAAGATGAGCGTTCGATGACGTATACTTTCAAGCTCACAAATGGACCAATCAGAGGTTAGCGCTGATTTCCAGCTGACGGCGTCCTGTCCTAAGAAACCAAGCCTTTAGGCCGAGTAAAAACGTAATAAAACAAAACGTACTGACAAATTCTGCTATGCCCGAGTTTTCTCGGGATAATAAATATTTGCAACATACCCGAGTTGACTCGGGATAATCAGGGAAGCAGTTAACTTATGATAACTTCTTGAAACGTATTGGATTTTACTTTCTGCATATATCACGTTAATCTTTTGTTTTTGCTATAAAAAAAAATTACAAGCATAGTACCTTGCGCAAAATGAATAACTTTTAATCGAATAATAGAAAATTTTAGCATTAACTTGTAATCTAAATAGTTAGAGAGATAGAATTTAAACGAGCTAAAAAGTTATTTCGAAATCATACACTAATTCTGAATGAACTGATTCTTTTCATCGAATTTTGTCGTGAATTGCAATCTAAAAAAATCTGGTCTCAATATGATAGACTGATCGAAAGCTCTTATAACTTATAATAAAAGCTTAACAACTTATGATAACCTATTAAGTTCTTAAAACACATTGAATTTTATTTTTTGCACTTATCGTGCTATGTTTGAAAATTATTAAGCTCAGCAGAAAAATTTCAAGTACAATTATAAAAAGAAGAAAAATAACTGTTTTTTTAATGTTTCATATAAAAAAAAATTCCGTACAGAAGTCTGAAGTTTTTTCGAAGTCATTTAATCAAATAGCGATCAAAAAATTGCTAAAATTCAGGATACACAAAATTTTATTTTTTTGAAAAATATGCAATTTTAGTAATAAAATGTAAGCATTTTAATAAAATCAGTCTAACTATTTTTTGAGAAATATAGCTTGCTTCAAAGAAGCCGAGTTTTTAATTTAATCTTCGCATGATTACACAATTATATCTATTACACAGCTAAAGACACGGGAAGTTTCGCCAGCTTGCGAGACAACAAACCTTCTTGTGCTTAATTGTAAATAATTGATTAACTGACCAAACATAACAGGCGAAAATAATTCACAGATGGAGTAAATGCCTCTGAGCTTGGTGTTATATTTCTGTTATTCGTGTTAAGATTTAAACTACATCCTTTATAGTATGAAATGAACGCTTGATTCGGTATTAAATTGAAATAAATTATTCATTCATTAAAATAGAGTTATTGAGCAAATAAACTACGCATTTTCAAAGTTTACAACAATAAATTCGAATAAACAACAATAAATTTGGATAAATTAATATTCCAAATAAAGTTTTTACAGTTTACTATCCGAAGGATACATTTTGCTTCATTTTTATTTATATATAACTGAAACTAAACCAGGTGATTTAAAAAAAAGAAAAGATTTTTTTTATATTTCACGTTTATATTTTTAAGGAAAGTTTCTTTTGAACATAACATATTAAAAAAAAACCTTTATTTAAAATGTGCAATTATTTTTGTTAGCAATTAAAACAATAGTTGACCTAAAACCATTTATTGAAGTAGTGAAATAAAGACGTTTCTGCTAAGTGTTGAGTAATGAAAATATATTAATTTTTTTTAAGAGTATCTCAGCTGTTGTAAATTTAAAACCGTAAAGATGAGCTCTTTATTTGAAATCTCATTGCAACGTCAGCCATGCATTTTAACATGGTGCGTAGAATTTTTAAAAAATGCTTATTTTTGATGTTCGTTTCTTAAAAGCCCTTAAAGGTGCTTTTTTTCATAGGGTGTTTTTAAAAAAGGCTTAATTTTCACTACTCGAAAATGAGAATTTTTTTCTTTGCCATGTCTATTATCGCCACGTATTATGCAAAAACATGTCTTTCACATTGTTCTATTCAACGTTTTCACAATGCATTAACACACAATTTATTTCGGCACACCGTTGGTCATATATCTAATGAAAGAGCCCATTATTTTACAGGTTTGATAAAATACTTCCGAGTACGCATGTGCGTATAATGAGCTGGTTTCGGTGAGATTATTGCACTCACATGTGCTGCATTTTGCAAGATATTTTCAATTTCAAGCTTCATTTTCCACCCTCTGATATCGAACCGTAAAATCTCTCGATCATTTTTTAATGGCTTAATATATAATCAAGAAAAGAGGTCTTCAGAAACTAATTATTTTATCATGATCATGCAAAGTCTTCGAGACTTATTTTGCATTTTGTTAATGTATATAGTGCTTACAAATTATATTTGAGTGCTTAAAAAGTACTTAAAAGGTGCTTATTTTTTGATTTGGCTACGCACTCTGTTTAAGCTTACAACATAATTCAAGCTAAGTAAATGCAATCACGAAATGATATGTTCCAGTGGGAACAAATGAATCTGCAGAATTATACGTTTGCACATTAAATCACGCAAATATCCAGTTAGTGCGATTAATTCGCAATACTAAACAGCTCTTCATTTATAGGACGTTTCAATCTGATTAGTATTTTTTATTCTTATTAAAGTGCCAAAACTACATATTTGATTCATCAATAAGCTTCAAATTTGAATGATATGCCAATTATTTTAGATTTTTAGAGCTTCTTGAAAAAAAGGTGTTAGACTTTCTTGTTTTTAATCAGTTCTGAGAGAATAATAAATAAATAAATAAAAAATTTAAAAAAAAAACCAAAATAATTTTATGGGAAAATAAGTGACTTATAATTTTTCTTTTGCGGATATCTAAGATAAAAAAGTTATTAAAACGAAAAACTTTAACACTAGTTTTTCTTAAATAATGCAAATATAATACTTGGAAAAATATTGCAGTTGTAATTATCCTGATCGGAATTTCTTAAATTAAAATAATAACTAAAATAAGATACTTCTCTTCTTTTAAAAGAATAATTCAAAAAAAAGTATTGAAAAATATATATAAATTATAATTAACCTGTTGACTTTTATAAATTAAAGTAATAAAAAAGTTTTAAAATAAAAAAGAAAATGTCTTTTTAGCTTTTAAACAAAGTAAAAATGAATATGGAAAAATATGTCACTTATTTTTCCATATTCATTTTTACTTTGCATAAATTTCCTTTTTAATTAAAATGATAAAAAAAAGCAATTTTATTTTTAAAAATATTACTACAAGATAACATAAATAAAATTATGCATTTTAATTAAAAAATATGCATATTTCATCCGACAAAACCATGAACTATTGAATAAAATATAAGGAATAATCATTTACGTCGTACTAAAGCTGCCCAATGGGCTATAGGCGACGGTCTGGGAAACATCCCTGAGGATGATCCGAAGACATGCCATCACAATTTCGATCCCCGCTTCGGTAGCCCGACGACCTGCACGCGAAGTCGAGCACTAATAACTATTGGGAATTATATATCAGTTGTAATTGATTCAGCTTAAATGTTTTTAATTAAAATGATAACTAAAACGAGAAACGTAATTTTTTTTATATTTATAAATACAACAGAAACAATAAAATGAATTTTACAATGATCTCTTGAATAAAATCTAAGGAAAATCCTTTTATCAATTTCAATACGTTTTTAAACTAAAATGGGATGTATGTTAAGGAGAAAGAAAACCTCTCAATAAACCATTTACTATAACAAACGGAGACTGAAATATCCTGAAGCCTGACAGACAATGTAGTGTGTTTATGTCAGATTTAACGTTCTAAAGGTGGATTAAAAAATGAAAGACGGGTAGCCATAATTTTGAGGAAAACAGAAATTTAATGTTATTTCATACCTTTCGAGAGTTAAAGATAAAAAGTATTAAATTTATATTTCATTCAAAAACAAAATGTGTTTTTGTGTCAATAACCATACATCAATATTTTAAAAAGCAGTTTTTTTTTCTTGTTGGAATTTTATAACTGCGCAGAAAAATAAAATCTATATGGAATCATAATACCGACATCTTTTACATAATGTGGACCTGAACATTATGTAAATGATGTTCCCACATTATGTACATAATGTGGGAACAACCTAAATCAGATATATTATTAGAGTCGAACCATAGTATCGTGAAATGAAGTTTAATAAGTATAATGTGGTTTAACTAAGCAACATAATAAATGCGTAAAAGTTTTAGTGATATTATGTTTTTTTTCTTCATTATTACAACTGTCGACCCAATTTTGGGGCTTACGACTACTAATATCCAACTACGTAGCCTTGTCATTTTGAACCCAATCCAGAAGACAAGGGAACTCCTGGATCAAGTATAGGGAGAAATTTGCCTTTGAGGAGGACTTTTGATGGAACTAACCCCCATTTAAGTTACAAGGAGAGGAAGAGCACGAGAACCTCCCACGGTTAGCCTGACAAGGGAACTTAAACCCGTGATCCGTCTACCACAGAGGATATTTCACGTCAGCATTGTGGTCGGTGCAAGCTGGATGTGGAATTCGTGTCTACCAGTCATCGCTGAGATTCGAACCTGGGTTCACCTCACTGGAAGGAGAATGCTCAATCCTCTGAGCCATCTTGGCTCGACTTAAATAATTAACACTCCACATACTGCAGTACTGGCAATAGCACCATCTGTTGAGGAATAAGAGAAGTATTTTTTGGCCATTAATGGATATTTTATCAATTTATTATTGTTTTTTCTAATTTCTTCAACAAAAACAGAAAAATTTGAGAATATACAGGTAAACAGGAGATAGTCGTAAAATGCAGGAGTCTTTGTGAAAAAAAAACAGGAGACTTAGCAGGTATGGGCATGTCTATTAAATTAGAAAATATTAAAAAACAAGAATAAAAAATGCAGCATTATTTTGTCGTGATAATTATTGCCCTCAATTTGATATACAATTACTTTATTTCCTGAGATTAAAAAAATTTTTTTTTATACATCATAGTAGCATTTATTTGTTATAAATGAATATTGCCCAAATTAATTTTGTTTGGTGAATTTTAACCGTCAAAGCATTTGCATTGTGTGCAAATATATATAGAAGTTTTACTCAAAAATTTAGGAGAAATGAGGTCACAAGAAATTTATTAGCCTCAAGATCAGAAAAAGCATGGTGGGTAGAGAAAGATTTAAAACCATCAGTTTGATTGATTTCCATCTTACAAACGGCATATTTTATAATGTCACTCAAATTTTAAACTACAGCAGGGTTGTCACTCAAATCAGGAAAAAAAATTCCCAGTGTTTTCCTGTACATATTATATACAATATATTAAGAGGAAACAACAATTAATGTGCTCTTGTGTCAGAGCTATATTGGGCTAACTATACTAATTTTAATTTAGGGAAAAAAGGAACAGCTGAACATACTTTATGCTATAGTAAATGAAAAAGTTTAGAATAACTGAAATCATCATCATTAGCATTGGGACGACAGTCCTTTGTGAGCCTTCCTCAGAAGCTTTTCCCATTCTGCCCTGCTCCCAGCAATTGATTTCCAGTTCTTTACTTTTAGGATGGCAAAATCCTCATCCACACAGTCTTTTGATCTCTTTTTGGGCCAAAAAGGCCTTGGCTACACGCCTGGGCCATCTCATTCTACTTAGTTTAATAGATTTAATGATATCATCACTTTTAAAGATCTTATATATATCAAAATTATATCTTTTTCTCCAGTAGTTGTTACTGGGGAATTCAGTTGTTGTTATCTTAAATATCTCATAGATTACCCTTTGAGTGGTCACCATTTTTTAAAAGACGATAATAAGAAATAAAATTCCTTGTATTTTTCTAGTTTGTAAAGAAAAAAATACAAATTCCCGTCATTTTTCCTGTTATTTTAGGCAGGGTTCGTTGATTTAAACCAGCTTGATTTAAATCACGATTTAAATCATGATTAAAATCAAATGATTTTTTTAAAAAAATCATTGATTTAAATCAACTAATTTATATATATATATATTATATTGATTTTAAAAGTTAAAAAACAGTGCTTTAAATATTGATACTTTTATTATTTTCTTTTCTTAGTTTTAAAATTTATTTTAAATAAATTGCTGCATTAATTAATTTTAGTTAACGAAATTACTTTCTTTCTTGGTATGTGTTAAACACATTTGAAATTACATGTTTAAAAATCTTTTGATTCTTAACATTGTAAGTACAGATTAAAGTAAATATTTAATGCTGTCTTAATATAGACTTGCATAGCTGTGGAA
>NC_092208.1:3145152-3181599 GCF_043381705.1 Parasteatoda tepidariorum | reverse complement strand
CTGAATCTGGAGAAAAGATAAAATCTTTTAAAAATTTCTGCAGAAAAGAAAACCAATTTTTTTTCCCCCAAAGGAAAAATCCATCTATAAGAACTTTGTAACGTTCTGCGACAATGTCGTCCTGTCGCTACGGGGGCAAGTATTATTATAAAACACAAAATGAGAAAGTAATTTTTCATGTTTTAACTCAAAAGCTGACATCAAATGAATAATCAAATGTACTGAAAGAATTTCTGTGATAGAAAAGCATTGTTTTTCGTTTAGACTGTTTACGAATTTTTATGAGTCATTGAAATAGATACCGTCTCGTAACTTTAAACAGAAAAAAAGAAAAAAAAAGGGGGGGGATGTACAAAGAAAAGAAAATACTGAATTTATTAATAATTAAAAAATTTCCAATTTCATAATGAATGTATTTTTTAACACATTATTAACAGTATTTGTGTATTAATCATAACTCCTTAATTTTAAATATTTATTTTTATTATTATTATATGCTCAAAGATTATTTTTTTTAGTTGTCAGCATTTAAAGATTTTGTTACTTAGAGATAATGAAGTATAAAAAAGTGCAATTTAAGTAACGTAATTTAAATGATATCTCAATTGATAAACTATTGCTATAGGACAATATGTAACTATGAAAGTGCCTTTATATGCTTTGTTTTATTTGACAGCAAAAGTTAAAAGTTGAAATTAGAAAACGATAATGAAACGATGACCACTATTGAGAAATGTTTTCGAACTTTAAAATGTTATTTTTTAAGACTGTAAGAAAATGTATGAACACTATATTTTTGAACAGAAATAATTTGTTAGCAGAGTAAAGTTTGATAGCTACTATCAGTCGAACATTCGGCTTATTTTTTACAGAAAATATAAACAACAAAGTTTTCATATCCTTTAGTTGTGATTTTCGAGAACTAATTGCGGCGTGACGTCATGAGGTGGGGAATCTTAGCTTCAGCTTTGAGTAAAGAATGGACCTTATTTTCGCTTTAGCCCTGCTAAAATCCAGTCTTGCAGTTTATTACAGTTCTTTTTTAAAACCATAATTGAGCTTATTTTATTCAATCTCATCTTATACGACAAAAACTACTAAACTTAACATACACAGAAAAAACGCAATCGCTGCAAATTCAACTGCCTACATAAATCTTAATTTTAAAGACATTGATGAAACAATGAAAAAATTTTATTCACGTGAAATATTTCTGAATTAATTTATAATTTTTGTAGCATATTTTTACACATGTTTATGAACGTTTTTTATAAGTCGTGGTTCCGCCAAAAGAAATTAGAAACCACTGCTGTATATTTCATCTTTTCTTTGTGGCATGTTTTAATAGTTTTTGTTACTTTTCAATTGGACAAGGTCCTTTCAAGTCGCCGTATTGTTGTATTAGTGTCCTACGTATTATAATACAAAGTATTATTGTCCTTACGCTAAACGCTCGGAAGCTTTTTGGTATAAGAAGTTCGATTCCCCCCTTGAAGGTGGCCTGTAATACAACTCTATAATTTATGCTGTTTTATTTATTTGGTTGTTAATGTCGAAATAGAGCTACACTAATAACTTTTTATTACCGACGTTGAACAGCCGACCCAATTTTAGGTTTACGACTACTTATGTTCACCTCCGCAGCCTTGTAAATTTGAACCAATTCAAAAGACAAGGAAACTCTTGGATCAGTACTCCCAGACGTATGATTTGTTACGGGAACATGGAGGACTTTGGGACTCGACAGATTTAACGTGCACCTATCACCATTTACTATACGGAGAGTTTTCGGCAGGCGGGGCAACCATGCTATCCAGGCCCTACACTAATGACTTAATGATCTGGTGCAAATGCTTGAACACACTATACTATCACTATTTAGATGGGACAACAGATGGTGATAGAAATTATCCGGTCACCTCACAATGCTCCCAGACCGTGGGTAGATTTTATCTGACTTTGAAATTGCTGCGATTTTCATAAACATTACATAAGATTCCGTAATATACCCGTTACATTAGACTCGATTTCGAACAATTAAACCAGACAGCTGTTCTGTACTATGTATCGAACCCCGCTCCTGGGGGTTGTGAATGAAGCCTCTACTCTCCACACCAACAGGGAAGTATCTATTCCTTAATTTGACCAAGAATTATAAGTCAATCGAATAATAAGTCAATCAAAGAATGAGGAAAATTATGTAAAAGATTATTAAAGTATGGGTGTACTGAGTCCTAAAATTTTGATATGTAAGAGTACTGTATACCATTTCATAGTACCAGTACTTTCATTCATTTCGCACTAGAGCTGCACGATGAGCTATAAGAGATGGACTGGGAAACATCCCTGAGGGTGATCCGAAGACAACATGCATACGTCACATCCCGGTATTAAAATAAAATAAAATTTTATAATTTTGTAGAAAAAAAATATTTTGCAAGGTTCAGTTTGAAAGAAATTTACAACGCACCTACATAAATATGAACGTCTATTTAGTTTTAGTTTTATTTTAAAACTAAGTTTTAAAAAATGAATCTAAAAAAATTGTGATGAATGTTTGGATTTATAATGATTGACGTAAAACTTAGTTGAAGTTGAGACATCTGCTAATTGGGAACTTAATACTTAATTCATTTTTCATTTTATTTAACTTTTCCATAGGATTCAATAACGTAGCGTCTGTTAAATGAATGATATTTTTAAAAGAGTTCAATAAAAGGACAGTATATTGAATGAAGAGTATTTTAAATATCAGGATTTAACTTTTAATCACCCGATGATTATAAAACTAATTATCGTGTCATGATATATACTTAAGTACAATCTGGGGCGGATTCAGAAATTTTTTCTGGGGGGAGGGTCATAGACTCAGATCCCCCCCCCCCACAATGAATTTGTTTCATAAAAAGAAAAGAAAAATTATATTTTTTCTTGAAAAAAAAAGCTGGGTTTATTAATGCTAGTATTCCCATTTATTTATTTTTTTCATAATGAACAATACATAAATAATTCAAGTATTCAAAATCTTTAAATAATAAATGAACTGCGTTTTTTAGAAACTTTGGCAAATCCGTCAATGATTTTTTTAACATCCAAATCAATTTCTCGATAAATGTTTCATAACGAGAGTCCATTTATAATTAATAATTATAATAATTTTTAAAATATTTCATTTCTTTTGTAAACTATTAAGACCAATAGTAACCGACCTACCCCCGAAGGAGTTTGCGGATAAGGGTTTCACCCGTTTGCACGTGACTAAACACTACCAAACTACAGAAAAGTAAAAGTACTAAATTAAAAAGTGCCGACTTTGTCGGCACAAATTAAACCAGAAAATTCTTTTTTTTTTCCTCCAAATTTTTTTTTTTGGGGGGGGGGCATGATCACTNCTATGCCCCCCCCCCCCGCTGGATTCGACACTGAGTACAATTTCTTAAATTTTTATGTACTTTGTGAGCTTATCTTATTACCGATGCTGAACAGAAAATTCATATATCGGTTTTGTTGTCCCTAATGTTATGATTCTACCTCAGAATCCAATTAATTTTGAAAATTCAAACGATATTTTATGTGCTACTTCATGCAACAAGGTGCAAATTTTCTTCCTTGAAATGAAATTAACGTGTATTTGTGATACAGGGAGAAGAAAACTATGAAACATTCGCATGGTTAGTCCGGTAATTGGAGAACCTTAACCAGATTTTTTGGAAATTTAAATTATTGAGTTAATGGTTAAAAGAGATATGTTTTAATAAAAATACAGATTTAACTTACTGATGACTAATTATAAAATACAAGATGCTATTCAGAATACTTAGTGCAAAGTAGTAGTCAATCGCCATTTTTGTTATTCAGTAACATTAAAATTTTTAATTACCGTAAGATAAGAGGCACATAAGAGTCTCTAAAGTTATATTTACAATACAATATAAGGTTTAAATCATTAATTTAAAATACATTTATACACTAATTCTTAAAAAAAATTTAAATGTAAATCGAACATTCGCGTAGCATAGAGCACTGAGAGAATTTTAAGACGAATGCAAACTAGGCTTAACAGAAAGAAATTATACATTATAAAATCAGTTAATACAGAACTCAGATATTTTAAAATTAAAGATAATTATCCTTATTATGCAATTGAAAACATACATACATATTTAGAATCGACTTTCTGCTTCAATTGCAGCGTTGTAAATTAAAAATTGATTTCTTGCCATTGTATTCCAAATAATACAACTACAAGCTATATTCTACTTGGCGTTTCTTGATATTAAAAGCTCGCCAAGCACCGACCTTGGTGTTTTCGAAAGAGAAATTCGTTCTCGAACGAAGTGAAAGTTTGCTCTAAGATTTTTAGATTTAAATTACATATTCTATATCTTACATTATATCGAACGCTTGATTTGATGTTAACCCGGAATAAATTGTTCCTTTGCGGAATAATTGTCCTCCCGGAATAATTGTTTTGGGTTGTGCAACATCTTATTTGGATAGATATTACACCACAGTTTTCACAAAGTACTCTGTCAAAAATTTGGTGAATAGTTGTCCCCATTTTTAGTGTTGAGGTATTCTAAAAATTGTAACATTTAATCACATTTTTTATTCACTTTTTCATTGATATATTTTTATTTATTTATTTATTCAATATTTGTGTGTCTCTTTACAGACAATACATATCTTCTTTTCATGTTGAATTAGAATAAATTTATGGTTTCATTGAAAAAACATTTGGTTTAAAAACAAGAAAATTTTTAGTAATATAATTGCTCTAAATTCTTTCAAACCATTGTTATTTCGTCATAGTTATGCAATTGTTTGCACGATAACTACAATTTTTTTACTTAAAAATATATTTAATTTACCTCCGCACAAAAAATAGTGGCAACTGAAAATCACAATATTTCACAATGTACAAGCACAAATAATAATAACATATTATATTTATTCGAATGGTGAAAGCAAATTACTGGGAGACTAACACAAATATATCGGGGTTTTTTTCTGCTAGCTTTAAATTTTATTCATAATAATTATATTAACTTCAAACAAGCATTTCTAATTTTGCATTTATTTTAATTTTGCATTTATTTAATTATCATATTAATAATGTTCAAATCGTTTTCAGCATTAAATTTTTGAATTTAAATATCCTTCTCATAAGCGGATTCCTTTTTTAAGCCTGCATCTCTGTCTCAACAAGCCTCTCTTATCGAGCGGTATCACTCACCAAATGATCGGTAGCGTAGAAGTAGCAGGTTCGAATCCCACCGTAACCCTGGCTGTATCTTCTTCCTGATCTTCCCTGAATTGTACCATCTCTTTTTCTACTTGACAAAGGTTTATAAATCATATTTATGCCCTTGAGCACACAATCTTCTATGTATGCGTACCAATAAATAAATAAAAATTTTCCAGTTTTTTACCATTTTCCCAATAAAAATTTTTTTTTCCTACATGCAGGAATATCCAGAATATCGAAAAACACATAAAAAAATATATAATTTAAAATAAACAACAAAAAAAAAGAAAATTTTTTGAAAATTTAACTGTGCCTGGGATTTGAACCCAGGACCCCTCCCTCCTACAGCGAACTTGCTTGTCTGGTGGTCTACCTTCCAGTCCACGGTGATACGTAAAGCCTACCACAGTTTCGCTTCAAAAGCTCTCTCCTCTCATCTTCGCAATATACCTTTAGGGGTCCACTGTGACCCCCCTAATTAGCCTATAAAAGTTCTCTTCAGCAGCCTTGTTTGGACCATAGACCCCTACCAAGGGTCTGAGTTTGCAAATTATACCTTGATATTAAAGGGACCTTGAAATTTGAACCATTCTGTAAAAATCCAGGAAAATCAGTTTATTTGCTTTTTTTCGACTTCTATTGTGACATTTTGGATATTCTAGCATGCATGGGATGTTTTCTGTGTGTGAAGTCCAGCAGAAAAAGCGTAATGGAATAATAAATAGAAAAAAATAAAATGGTTCGAGAAAGGTTCGAAATTAAAGACCCCCTAGCTCCCTTTAATATCAAGGTATAATTTTCAAACTCGAACCCTAAGTGGGGGTCTATGGTCCAAACAAGGCAGCTGAAGATAATTTTTATAGGCCAATAAGGGGGGTCACAGTGGGCCCTTAAAGGTATATTGCGAAAATAAGAGGTGAGAGCTTTTGAAGCGAAACTGTGGTAGGTTTCACGTATCAGCGTGGACTGGAAGGTAGGCCACCAGACAAGCAAGTTCGCTGCAGGAGGGTTCAGGCAAGTTCCTGGGTTCAAATCCCAGGCACAGTTAAATTTTCAAAAAATTTTCTTTTTTTTTTTGTTTATTTTAAATTATATATTTTTTCATGTGTTTTTCGATATTCTGGATATTCCTGCATGTAGGAAAAAAAATTTTTATTGGGAAAACTGGCAAAATCCAGGAAAATCAGTTTATTTGCTTTTTTTCGACTTCTATTGTAACATTTTGGATAGTCTAGCATGCGTGGGGTGTTTTCTGTGTATGAAGTCCAGCAAAGAAAGCGTAATGGAACAGTAAAAAAAAGAATAAAAAAATAAAATGTCTCAAGAAAGGTTCAAATTTCAAGACCCCCTAGCTCCCTTTAATATCAAGGTATAATTTTCAAACTCGGTTCCTAGGTAGGGGTCTATGATCCAAACAAGGATGCTGAAGATAATTTTTATAGGCCAATTAGGGGGGTCACAGTGGGCCCCTAAACGTATATTGCGAAGATGAGAGGAGAGAGCTTTTGAAGCGAAACTTAGGTAGGCTTCACGTATCACCGTGAGCTGGAAGGTAGGCCACCAGACAAGCAAGTTCGCTGCAGGAGGGAGGGGTCCTGGATTCGAATCCCAGAGACTGTCAAATTTTCAAAAAATTTTCTTTCTTTTTTTTTGTTTATTTTAAATTATATTATTTTTTTTATGTGTTTTTCGATATTCTGGAGGTTCCTGCATGTAGGGTAAACAAAATTCACAGTAATGCTCTCTACGATTGATTATTCAGACAGCTGTGTTAGAAGAACAATGAAGAATTCAATCGCTTGCTACTGTACACCGAGATTCGCTGGTTTTCCAAAAGCTTCTGCCTCAATAGGCATTGGAATCTCTTCGACTCTTCGGAAACAGAGATGTATCTCTGAGAGACAGATTGCTGGAATTTAAGAAAGACTTAGGTAGATTTATTTGAAAAATTTAAGTGTAATAACTTACATCTTCAAGACAACGAGCTCAATTTGATCCCTACAAAATCAGTTATTTTTGCCTTCTTAAAAAAGCTCATTTTGTGGAAGCAGAATTTTGGTTGGAATGAGTTCAGCCAAGCAGGAGAAATTCGCTCTGATGATGCGCAAGAAAATTCTCAGCACCTTGACTCTTTGCACATGGACTTTTCTGACCGTTTTAAAGATGTTTTGTTCCCTAGAAGTGCCTCAATGGGCTTATGGGCTCTGAACACTTTTGTGAATATTGAAACAGCAGAGGTTCAGATTTGGTCGAAGTTTTAACTAGTGAAACTTTGAAATGGTGATCGTCTCACAGAATTTTTGCTTAAAGGTAACGTCAGTCATCTCTATCCTGGACTGTAGACTAGCATTAAAAATTTTTTAATTGCCATTCCTTCCTCCTAACTTGTCGAACGTGGATTCAGTGCTGTTACAGATCCTGTCACAAAAAGGAGATATCGACTGGAAATTGTGCAGCCAGTGTATTTGCGTCTTCATCTAAAAGTATTGAACCGACTGTTAAGAAATTGGTTCTGAACCATTAAGTACAATCATCCCACCAACATAGTTACTTGAATGTTTAAATGATACTTCTTTTTACTGTTAAAAAATATTTTGGGTGTTCTTTTATTTATCTAATTAAGAATAAATCATTTTTTAAGAATAGGTTTCTTTGTTGTATTTTTTTTTCCTTAAACGTATTTATTTTGATCATAACAAATAGACTGCGTTTACCTGCCATGAGAAAATTATCGAGTTGATGCACACATTATTTTTTAAAAAAAAACCAAACAAATTTAAAGCGCAAAAAAATTGCTTAAAGATGTTGCTTTTTATAATTCAGCACACCTCCCTCCGTCCCCATGCTCTAAATAACTAGATTTTCACGAAGGGGGGCGTTGAAATGTTTTTTGCTCCTTAAGGGGGAGGCAACGTTAAAAAGGTTGAGAATCTAAGCATTAGATTGTTGGCGTTTTCTCTTATCTTGACAGCGTTTGTTGTTTGGAAATAAAAATTTGTTTTATTAAATCGAAGTGAGCTTTTCCTATTATCACAAGTGGAATGATGATGGCAAGAAAAAACTGTCATATAATAATATTCAGTTGTCTGATCCTTTTTCTGGAGAGTTATTTTAAAGTTTAAAATATGAAATGCAATTAAATTTTTAAAAGACACTGGTCTCTTGCAGCTAAATATTAAGATATATTCACCTCGCAGATATACTACTTATTCATGGCATTCTAAAAACATGCACAGCTTAAAACTTGTAACTTTTAGATATGACATTGAAAGAAGTACAAAATGTGGCTTTATTGTCAATTTGTAACAGAAATTTTATTTTCTTCAAAAAATTAAATTTCATAATGATATTTTTTTTCTTTCTTAAATAAAAGCAATATCTTCAATTCCCGCCCGCAAACACAAAAGATATGTACTTCATTAAATTTTCTTAAAATGCCTTTATTTTCTTTTTCTTTGGGAAGTTTAAATGCAATTAAACGCCTGCTTTAAACATGTTTAAAGCAGGCGTGGTCAACACTGAGCATCTTGTGCACCACTTTTAGTGTAAAAAATCTTGAGCATGGCAATTGTTAATATAAATTTTATGTCAAGTCAATAAGGGCTACCGTGTTAATGTTGTTAATTGAATTATTACACGTACAGTAACTTTTTTTTCTAGATCAAATTAAGCTATAAGTTAGTAAACATCACAGATGTTACCGTTTAAATCTTGAATTGTTTCTAGTGAAATTTAAACATTGGCTAACATTTAACCAATCACAATTTTTTGCTCACCATTTTTATATGTTTAAATAAGCAAGAAAATAATAAACAGAAAATTACATGTAATTACTTTTTTTTTAAAAAAGAAACAATTTTACAATTACAAATAATAAGGAGCAAACTTACAAGGATACAAACACTAATGTAATTTCTGTATTGTTTTAATTTTAACTAATTATTTTATATTAAAAATTTGTCTAAAAATTTTTTTTTTTCAATTTAAATTGAATTTGTGTGCCACACAAAATGCCACCTCTGGTTCAAAGTAACTTTGTTTTTTGTATGTCAAATATAGCACACACGAATCACAATTATTTAGTGTTAAAAGTCATGTTTCTATACTTAGATATTACCCTAAATTTTACATTGCGTTATGGGAAAGTACCAATTTTATTTTAAATTACGCTTGATGAAATCTTGAAATTTAAAGAATTTTTTTGAGATTATATATATATTTTTTGAGATTACATCTATTTTTTAAACTCAAAATTTCAGAGAGGGACAACATGGGCCCTTGGCTTCATCCCTAAGTAGAAATAAATATAGTCAGTGCTAAAAAAAAAAATTGTGTAGAGCTTTATTCTGTAATAATTCCAGGTAATGTTTGCATATAGATCTTTACATTGAGTTATTTAGACTTAAAAACAAACATACTTCAAAGAACCTTTATTTCTTTTTTTAACTTTTATGTATTCAAAGAAAATTTATTTCTTTTTGAACTTTTATGTATTCAAAGAACCTTTATTTAACTTTTATGTATTTTTCCTAAAAATGAATTTNCCCCCCCCCACATTTCATGGTGTTCCGAATATCTGAAATTGTAGCAAAATACCCACTCACAGTCATATTTTATTAAAATATAAAATGTTTTTATCATGTTCTTTAAAAATTATGGTGTTCTTTCCAAACAAATGAAAGAAAAACATTGTTTCTAGAGCGAATTATCTTTTAAACTTCTATGATTTCAGAATTTTTGTTATTTTTATTTCATCAATTTCAAATTCTAGCTGAAGCAAGCCAGTCATTGGCAAATTTTTTTATTCCGAAATGAGCACAGAAAAATCAGATGTATTTCTTTCCTTTCTAATGAACAAGAAAAGTATCTTTAGAATATAATTCTGTAGAAAAAAAATTATATGCCTTTGTATTTTTTGCAGCTATTTTATTGCTTCAACTCTTTCTTTACTCTGTTTTTTTTTAAATTTAAAATCAGTAAATATGAAGATGCAGAGTATAACAGTTTTGGTTATACCCATTATTTCAATTAATGTTATAATGCTTTTTTAAATTTATTGTTGTGTTTTTGTTGGGAGAAAATAGTAACTTCGTTAAGTCGTGAAAAATTCTTGGAATTGAACATGGAATGTCATGAATTTGAAAATCTGAATTGTTGCAGATGACCTGTATTTTTTTCATCACAGTCTTTCAATATTGAGTTTTTGTTTTTCTACAAATTCCTCACAGACTTAGTCATGCACACTGGTACTTTGGCCAGACATTTTAAAAAATTTGATGTTATATTTTTCGAAAATTTCCAACTAACTATTCCTTTAAGGATATTTTGAGCTCTACATTGCTACATGCTCATCATTAGACTTTTTTCCACAGCAGAAAATTTACTAGCTTTAAGGTTTTTTTAGTTTACCCAGTGTTCTTCCCACAAAAAATACACAATTCACTTGCTTCTATTGAATTTTCTTTTGTTAGCCAGTTTGAGCAGCAGCATGAATCAATTTTATGTCCAATTCAACGTATCCTCCCACTAGAAATTCAGGCAAATGAAATGAGCATCATTGCAGATAAGAAACTTGGTGTAAAGGAATCGAATTGTGGTGCTGAATGTAAAATCAAAGGTGGGTGAGCCCCTGGTAAAACAATAATGCAGCAATATACTTCCTCTGGAGGATGTGTAAGAGCTCCCAAAAGACTTGATTTGTTTAATAATGTATTTTATGAGCTTGAGACTCACTCTGAGTCTCAACAGGGGGAGAATGTTGTAAAATGAAGTGAAGTGTGGAAAGAGTTGGCGATGCGAGCCTCGGTGCTTAGCGTCAGATTTTGTCATTCGATGCTATGATTCCGTCGGAGAAGTAAGCTCTGACGAGGAGCTGTTTATTTTTGTTGAATAAATGTTCTTTTGTATTTGGAAGGACTATGTGTCATTTTATTTCTAATGCACCCAGCATCTGGTAGATGCAGCCCAAGAACGAACTGGAATTCTCCTTCGGTTCCTATCATACAGCCCATTTCGATCGCCAATAGGTAATGAATTCTGCTACGTGCCACCCTTGGCCAAAGGATTAATAAAAAAACTTGCCACAACTCTTGTTTGCCAAGGTGCTGCCTGTAGCCCAGGGCTCGAAAAAACTCAGAAATTTTACCCGTCCCCGAGGACGGCATGTCCAGCAATGTACCCGGCCTCATTTGAAACTAACCCGTAGCTTCTAAAAAAATAATAACATAATTTTCCCCTATTTACTACAAATATTTATATAAATTGCACAATGAATTGGTAGTTACTAGGATTACAAATAATAGAATTACATTATACAGTAATAAGAAAAATACTAGGTTGCTAATAGTAACCTAGTATTTATTTTATGAAATAATTTAAATGACAAAAGTCAAGTTATCTGGAATGTCAATTTCTCCGCGGGTACTGCGTTTTTTTAAATGAATCAAATATGACGTTTGCCGGTTCCACAATCAAGCCAATGATTTACAGAGGTTTCTGCACAGAAATCTGAAAGGGATTTTGCCTTTAGGTAGATGTTAATATTTGCGTTTAACGCTTCTTGCTTAAGACCAGTACGTAATGTGTTTTTTTTTTTTTNTTTTTTTTTTTTTTTTTTTTTTTGCAAGTTCATTGCTGAAAATCCCCTTTCAACCGCTAAAGTACTCCCTGACAGAGAAGACATCAATTCCACCATACGCAGTATGTTGCTGTATTTAGAGATTAGAGGGTCATTTTAGAAGTGAGGTGCTAGACTCTTGAAAGATAACAAAAATTGAAAATGTATCACGAACATTAACGGAAAAATGGCCGTCCGGGCGGACGTCGGATTCGAGAAAATCGTTGTCCGCGGGGAATTTTTGACCGCCGAGGACGGGTGGACAGGCGGTTTTTCGAGCCCTGCTGTAGCCTATTCGCGACAGTAATACTCGAGAGCGCCATCTAGAAAGAGGACCATCTTCATGTTTTAATCTTCCTCTTTTCCCTCTATTCCTTTTCTCATTGGAATGTACTTCGGTATTTTCCCCTTTCTTAATATTTTTCATATTTCCTTGTAAAAAATATTTTTTTAAATTTCCTCGACATTTTATTTTACAAGTATCCTTAATTTTTTTTTTCAGTTTCATATAGTTTTCTAACTTAAAAGTTTTTAATCTATTTGGAAATCAAGACATAAACTATCACCTCGTTTTTTAAATAAACAAACAAACTGCTAGTTCAGCGGAAGTAACTTCCCCCGGTCCGTGCGAACTTCCGCTACATCGCTACAGCCTTCTTATTATTACGTTTCGCATTAGAGTCATTAGATTGTTGGCGTTTTCTCTTATCTTGACAGCGTTTGTTGTTTGGAAATAAAAGTTTGTTTTATTAAATCGAAGTGAGCTTTTCCTATTATCACAAGTGGAATGATGATGGCAAGAAAAAATTGTCATATAATAATATTCAGTTGTCTGATCCTTTTTCTGGAGAGTTATTTTAAAGTTTAAAATATGAAATGCAATTAAATTTTTAAAAGACACTGGTCTCTTGCAGCTAAATATTAAGATATATTCACCTCACAGATATACTACTTATTCATGGCATTCTAAAAACATGCACAGCTTAAAACTTGTAACTTTTGGATATGACATTGAAAGAAGTACAAAATGTGGCTTTATTGTCATTTTGTAACAGAAATTTTATTTTCTTCAAAAAATTAAATTTCATAATGATATTTTTTTTCTTTCTTAAATAAAAGCAATATCTTCAATTCCCGCCCGAAAACACAAAAGATATGTACTTCATTAAATTTTCTTAAAATGCATTTATTTTCTTTTTCTTTGGAAAGTTTAAATGCAATTAAACGCCTGCAATTACACGCCTGCTTTAAACATGTTTAAAGCAGGCGTGGTCAACACTGAGCATCTTGTGCACATCTTTTAGTGTAAAAAACCTTGAACATGGCAATTATAAATTTAAATTTTATGTCAAGTCAATAAGGGCTACCGTGTTAATGTTGTTCATTGAATTATTACACGTATAGTAACTTTTTTTTCTAGATCAAATTAAGCTATATGTTAGTAAATATCACAGATGTTATCTTTAAAATCTTGGGAAAATTGAAATGTTTCTAGTGAAATTTAAACAATGGCTAACATTTAATCAATCACAATTTTTTGCTCATCATTTTTATATATTTAAATAAGCAAGAAAATAATAAACAGAAAATTATGTTTCATTACTTTCTTTTTTTAAAAAAGAAACAATTTTACAATTACAAATAATAAGGAGAAAACTTACAAGGATACAAACACTAATGTGATTGCTGTATTGTTTTAATTCTAACTAGAAATTCTTTTATAATAAAAATTTGTTTAAAAAATTATATTTTTTCAATTTAAATTGAGATTGTGAGCCACACAAAATGCCACCTCTGGTTTAAAGTAACTTTATTTTTTGTATGTCAAATATAGCACACACTAATCACAATTATTTAGTGTTAAAAGTCATGTTTCTATATTTAGATATTACCCTAAATTTTACATTGCGTTATGGGAAAGTACCAATTTTATTTTAAATTACGCTTGATGAAATTTTGAAATTTAAAGAATTTTTTTGAGATTATAAATATATTTTTTGAGATTACATCTATTTCTTAAACTCAAAATTTCAGAGAGGGACAACATGGGCCCTTGGCTTCATCACTAAGTAGAAATAAATATAGTCAGTGTTAAAAAAAAAAAATTGTGTAGAGCTTTATTCTGTAATAATTCCAGGTAATGTTTGGGTATAGATCTTCAAATTGAGTTATTTAGAGACTTTAAAAACAAACACACTTCAAAGAACCTTTATTTCTCTTTTTAACTTTTATGTATTCAAAGAACTTTTATTTAACTTTTATGTATTTTTCCTAAAAATGAATTTTTCATATATCAACGATGATTGAATCAGTCTAAGTAAAAACAGTAGAAAAGAAATAAGTTCCGGTTGGTCCGGAAGTTTATGCGGACCATAACGTCTGCAAGCTAAAATAAGCTCCGCCCACAGATAAGGTGCAAAAAATTGAAATCAATTAAGTGGTAAGTGAAAAGAGTTGAAGTTGCAATTCACAAAAATAGGCAGTTGAAATCGTTTTGTCCCTTATAGCAGTACTTTTTCATTCTGAAAAATCCCTTCCTAGCAATCGTGCAAGTGGGAAAATATTTAAGTTATTATATTGTATGGTTACGAGGTATGTATGTAAGGATAGTTTTGAGCTTAATAAATTAATCAAAACCGTTTTTATTGCTGTAAATTTCTAATACATTTAAACTGGATCATGTAATAAAACTACCTACCCAGGTGTTTTTAAAAGTGTTACCAATTGTCAAATGAGTACTTTAATTATTCACATGGTCTGACAGTTGTCAAACAACCTTTATAAGTTTATTTGCCGTAGGAGATTTTCTAATTAATTTATTAATTAAGGGATTTATTAAACAATTCAACTATATGTGGGTGTAAATCAGGATTTTCGAACTTAAATTATTTTAAAATCGATGTTTACATATTATTTTAAAATCGAAGTTTACTAATGTTACTTATTGCAAAATTATTTATGAGTCAACATATTTATAGTTTTCACCCTTATTCATTAGAAAAATTGAATTGTAAATGATATTTTTAGTCAATTAAAATTTGACAGTTATTATTTTTAAATTTTCATCTTAATAAAAAGCAAGGTATCTGAAGCTGTTAAATTGTATTGTACCAATATATTTTGTGTTTCTTCATTCATTACGGAAATTCGGATGTTAAAAGTTTTCTTTTTTAGCATTTAAGGCTTATTTTTGTCCCCCTTTGCTAGGAATGCAAACTTATTATAAGAGCTTCCGAACTCTTAATGAAGCTATTATTTTTATTATTTCTCCAAAAATTCTTCTTCCCTATTCAAAATTAAATCTACTGCCTACATTTTATCAACGGATATTTCCATATTGTAGAATGTCCAGCCAACTTTAATTGCTTGGATACAGAATAGATTTTAAACAAGCAAATTTAACATGGTGCATAGCATTTTTAAAATGTCTTATTTTCTTTTCCTTAAAAGGCCTTTAAAGGTGCTTTTGTCATAGGGTGTTTTTATAAAGTGCTTAATTTTCCTTTTCAAAAATGAGATTTTTTTCTTTACCATGTTGATTTTCATCACGTATTATGCGAAAGCGTGCTTTTCACATGGTTCTATTCAACGTTTTCACAATTCATTCAACAACAATCCATTTCAGCCTACCGTCGGTCCATAGCGTATGAGCGTAACTATCACTACAAATGTTAAATACCAAATCACTAGTATATAAGACGTGTTAACTTAATTTTATCTTGAGGTACCTTTTGATAGATGAAGGTTGACAAGTCTAAGATTAAATCCCTTCAATGGTGACCTGCGGACGTGATATGAACTTGCTAACATGATGGATGGTCCACAATAAACAGTTGATTTACTTAATATAAACTGCTCAAAGAAAAAAAGGTCCGGTGAAGTAAATAAAGTCTCCCGGTTATAAACAGTATAGGAAGAAAGAAATGAGCGAAATGCTATAAACAAAATAATAAGGGAAAAATATAAATAAAAAAAATTATGNGGACGTGATATGAACTTGCTAACATGATGGATGGTCCACAATAAACAGTTGATATTACTTAATATAAACTGCTCAAAGAAGAAAAGGTCCGGTGAAGTAAATAAAGTCTCCCGGTTATAAACAATATAGGAAGAAAGAAATGAGCGAAATGCTATAAACAAAATAATAAGGGAAAAATATAAATAAAAAAAATTATGAGCTATAAAAAAATGAAGAAAATATAATGAGCAAAATTAACTAAGTATGTTAACAGCATGAATCAACGAGTGGTAATCGTTCATCGAATTCTATCACAGATAAAATTCTGGAAGGAGAGTAATGTGGCGTAACTACCACTACAAATATTAAATACCAAATCATTAGTATGTAAGACTTGTTAACTCGATTCTATCTTGAGGTACCTTTTGATAGATGAAGGTTGATATAGTCTATAATTAATTCCCCGCACATTCAACAACAATCCATTTCAGCTTACCGTTGGTCTATAGTGTATGAGAGCGCCTATCATTTTACATGTTTGGTGAAATACTTGCGGGTTCGCATGAGCATCTACTGAACTGGGTTCGGTCAGATTCTTGCACTCTCCTGTGCAACTCTGGCTGCATTTTGCCAGATATTTTCAATTTCAGATTTCATTTTCCTCCCTTTGATATCAAACCGAAAAGTCTCTGGCCCTGTGGCAGAATTTTTTCGAGCTATCTGCGACAAAACTTTCTAACACTAATAGCTTTCTGCAAGATACTTTTAATAATAACAAACATATATGTTACTCATTTTAAATAACAAAAGTTTGTGTGCGTGTTTAAATAGTAAAAGTTTGGGTAAAAAAGTGTTTACAAAAAAAAAACTAAATATTTTTATTTAATTGAAAGCGTAAAAATTTTTTATTTTAATATTACAGGTGATATTCTCGCATTTTGGTGGGGATGGGACGCAGAAATTATTTAATTCTTCGCATTTTATAACTAATCATCACGGTAAAAACAAAAAATTAAAATCAGGATTGTAGTAATTGCCGAAAAAAGATAGATGACGAAATTGCGTGAATCGGATTCATAAAATGCGTGTTTTGTTTCGAGATAAGGTTGTTGTGATACGATAAGAATTTTTTATGCGCTATCATTGGTATCGTATAAAAAATTTCGGATTTAAAAACTATGGAGAAATCAGTAGCAATAACTGCCAAAAATTCGATGTAATTATTGCCTTAAAAAGTAAATTATCAAATGCGTGATTCGAATTTTCCATATTGTTTGAAATATATCGGTATATTTAAAGTCCACGTGAAAATCAATATAAATAACTGTTGAAAATTCAATCGAAGCATTATATCGATTTACGATACTATCAGTGTAAATTGAGCGCTCCAAAAAGGAGTTATCAAAATGCATGATTCAATTAGGTAATACGTGTAAATTTCTGTAGAAGAGAAAAGTTTTTTTTCTTCTATTTTCAAAAGAAAAATCTTTTTGCGAGAACTCTGTACCGTTCTGCGACAGTGTCGCTGCGATTCTGCCACGTGGGTCTCTGGATCATTTTATAATGGCTAATATAATCAATAAAAGAGATATTCATCAGAAACTAGTTATTTTATGATGATCATGTATAATTGTTTTTGAAAACTATTTTGCATTTTGTTAGAGTGAAGAGTGCTTAAAAATATTTTTTGAGTGCTTAAAAAGTACTTGAAAGGTGCTTATCTTTCATTGAAAAACCCTATTTAACAAAAATAAATGTTGAGATTTTCTCAGTATTGTTTGGCATTTAAATTGGGTCCCATCTGTGGTCTTTGAAAATTATTTTGCATTTTGTTGTATATTCTGCTTAAAAATATTTTTCAAGTCCTTAAATAGTGTCTTTCTTTTTTTTAAACTTTTTTTTTTAGGAAAACTGGGTATATTTGAGGAAGAAAATTTTATTTCTTTCAGATAAGCAAGTGAGGCATTGTTTCTTATGAATTTTTCAATGCTGAATTGAATAAAATCAACACTGAGATGATCTGTCTAATAGTTTAGAAGTTAAATAGGTTTTATGTACGAAAAGTAATCAAATAAGACTATACAAGAGTCAATAGATTGAAAATTGTAACATATAAAAGTGCTTTATTTATAAAAATTATTTTTATTTCTTGTACTTGAAGTTTTTAAAAATGGTATCTAGAAGCTAGAAAAACCCAACCCGGGTGGGTTTTATTGGGCTTTTCTGGGTTTTTCATGTTTTGGGGGGGGGGAGGTTTCAAAAGAGAGGGCAGGTATAGGTACCTTATTTTAATATTAATAATGAAGTTTAATTTCATGAATTGACTTCATATAGATAATTATTACAAATAAATTGATGTGAAAGTCTAGAAAAANGATAAGTACCTTATTTTAAAAAAGCTTATTTTAATATTAATAATTAAGTTTAATTTTATGAATTGACTTCATATAGATAATTATTACAATTAAATTAATGTGAAAGTCCTAAAAAAAGTTTCTTCTGACATCACGATACAAAATGTTATATGTACTCACATCACGCATTTGAAACTTATTTTAAAGCAGGATTACTTTTTATTTTAATTTTAAAAAATATTTGAGGAAAATTTTTTATTTGCATAAAGAGTGAATCAATGGCACTGAATAATCAATGGCCATACAGTCAAATCTAGCAAGCAAGGTGACTCTCCAGTCTCGAATACAATTAGTTTCTTCACTATAGGTTAATTTTTTTTTAGGTTAGACTACATATATATTTCAATAGAATAGCTCTTTAATATAACAGAGGATAAAAAAAGAAATCACTCTTAGAAAAACCCAGTAAAACCCACTTTAAGGTGGGTTTTACTGGGTTTTTCGGAGTGGGTTTTACCCAGTAAAACCCGGGCGGTTTTATTGGGCAGGTGGGTTTTTTGCAACCGTGAGAAGCTATCTGAACATGTAAAACATTTTCCAATGTACTTTTTCATTCTGATGTACATTTTCAATTCCTGATTCAATGTACATTTTCATTTCATATAAAATTCAAGTCAATGGAATGAACAGTTTTGAAATTATAAATTAGAATTTCTTCATAATAACTACTATTTAAAAAAGTATTACTTTTATATAAAAAAAAAGGAAGTTTTACTTTTATATAAAAAAATTATTAGTTTTAAGCTAGAAAATATTAATAGGAACCAATACCTCGCTTTTATGTATAGCAACATAAGGTGTGTACACAAGTGCTAGTACAAGGTTCAGGGTATTTGTGTGCCTGGAAAATCATGGAAAGTTATGGATTTCAACCTTGATCAAAATTTGTCATGATTTTCAGTGATGAATGCTAAAAATAATGGTAACTCCTGGGTATTGGAGTATAGCAAATAACTTTACATCAAATAACTTTGCAAATCAGGCATTTAAAATTTTATAGCCATAAAATAATTTGCTGAATATTTGGAAAAAATAAGATAATTTGGAGGAAATTAATTACTTAAAACTATATGAAATTAAAATGCCCGTCTTTAGTTATCATTTTTAATATATTGACTGACTACTTTATGACATCATATGAGGCATTTATACAGCTGATATATTTCCATTTACAATTAAATTTTTTTAATTGTAAGATTTTTAGAATTTTAGATTTCTTTTAAATTTTAAAAGTTTTGGAATATTTGTTCTGATTATGACATTTTCCTTTTAAAATTTTTTTTATCCCGCTCGCCATATCCCCGACGGGGATTCTCTCTATCATCAGCAGATGGCACTACAATAATAGTCATTTATAACTTCTGAATAATATGAATGTGTTGATTTATGCTTATCTGAGCTGAGAAGTTTATTTTATACAATCTCATTGAAAAAAAAATTTAAAAAGTTCTTCTCAATTGTTTAAGTTATTGATAATACAAGGCGTGATCAAATGAAAAGGTACGAAACGATGTAAGAACGTAACAGTTAAATATTTTCATATTCCGCTATGAGATAACTTAGCGAGACATCTTGGGATGCGATTGGAGTCTCTGACTGGGATCGGAGCATGCGCCGAAGAGAGCAGAGGCCCTTATCAAAAGCGGTGTCCAAATGATGAGGCAGTCCGTATGAGGACAGGATGGCGTTCGCCCTGCAAAATTCGACGATTGAGGAGCAGAGAGGTGTTATCCGATTTTCTCGAGCACGGAAAACCATTAACTCCGATGTGTACTGTGAGACACTCTGACGCCTACGCAGGTCCATCAAGGACAAAAGACAGGGGCTGCTCACGGAGGGTGTGGTTCTGCTCCATGATAACGTGAATCCACACGTCTCCAGAGTCACACGCATGGTACTGGCCAATTTCTAGTGGGAGATGTTGGACCATCCGCCCTACAGTCCGGACCTGTCGCCCTGCGATTTCCACGTGTTTAGTCCACTGAAGAATCACCTGAAAGGGAAACAACTCGGAAAGGGAAACGCTCTTCAACTTGGACGACATACTGATGACGCTGTGAAGGACTGGGTCTCGTCGCGGCCACAGGAATTCTGGGAACAAGGAATCCTGCGTCTTGTTCATCTGTGGGATCGTTGTACTCAGACCTATGTTGTATATTTTGAATAAAGTCTACATTTGTACCTACCGTACCGTTTCGTACCTTTTCATTTGATCACCCCTTGTATGTTATGAAGGGGGGGGGGAATTTAAAAATATGAGGATGAGAATGAAGCTAGCATAATCCCCTTGATCACAGTGTGAAATAAAAGTATTTTTAATTGAATTTCTGTTACATTTCTATGGTTGCTTGTGGCTTTATGATATCCATAATAATAAAATATCTAAATTCAATAATAAAGCTCGGATCCTTTTGCTCATCAAAACAAGTGAATTAGGAAAACAAAACTAAACATCTTTCTCGTTGGACCAGTAAGAGGGATTCAAATTTAATTACTTAATGCAATCTTTTTTTTTTCTTCTTTCTATTGAAAAATTGTTTTAAAAATAGCAACGAAAATGAAAAGCAAACACTGTTAATAAGGCTATAAATCTACCACCAGGATGCAAGTTAACAGCAAGTTAAGAAACCGACAGTTACGAAACTGGCGGTCAAAAAATAACGAAGAATACGCTTTTTGACTTATTCTTCATTATTTGTTGACCGCAAACAAAGTTTCCAAACCGGTGTTTCGGAACCAGGGTTCGTAATTTTTTTGATTTTTTAAAAAAAAAATCAAACAAATCAGACTTCTTTGATTTAAATCAGATTTTTTTTATTTTTATTCAAATACACTGTAAGAACTTTAATTCATGATTAAAAAAACTTTATAAATGTTTAATCAAAATTAAATTAATATTAAAACTATATTATAACAATATTTTAGAAGCTATAACTTACTAAAATAATTTTTCATTATAATACATAGCTTTGAATGCATAGCAACCATTTTGAAACAAATGCATGATTGAAATTTAAAGACTAGATGAAATAGAATGTAATACAGATTTTAATTCCATGCTTTTTCATTCAAAAGGTAGAATTTTAATTAACATTATTTGCATTATTTTTGGAAAAAAATTCATGTTTATTAATTACTTTCTACAGCTATGCAAGTCTATATTAAGACATCATTAAATGTTTACTTTAATCTATAAATTCAATCTCAAGAATCAAAAGATTTTTAAAAATTTAATTTCAAATGTGTTGGAATTTAACACACACCAAGAAAGAAAATAATTTCGTTAACTAAAATGAATTAATGCAGCAATTTATTTAAAATAAATATTAAAACTAAGTAAAGAAAATAATAAAAGTATCAATAATTTAAAACACTGTTTTTTAACTTTTGAAATAAATAAAAAATTAATTGATTTAAATCAATGATTTTTTTAAAAAAATCATTTGATTTAAATCATGATTAAAATCGTGATTTAAATCAAACTCTGTTCGGAACTGGGAGTTTCATGTTAGGTCAGAGTCGATGGCGAATAATCTGACAATCTTGAAGCAATCTCTTATGAATCTGACGATCTTTATGAAATTCATAATGTGTAAAAAATGTCAAATTATTTATTTATATTAAATCGTCAAGAATATTATTTGCACTGATTAAATTAACATTAGTTGGGCATTTCGTGTTGGTGCAAAAATTATGCCTGTAATAAAAGTTTTTTTTAGCACTATGCGTACCATAATTGGTCAAATGACCGTTTAAGAACTTTTGCATAGAAAAGGTGCTTGTCATTTTTGCACATTAGATTTCATGGCTTTTTCTAACAATTATATACAGTTAATATTCTATTATCAGTGTTTTCATCGTAGAAAAAAAATGAAAAACAGGGTGAGATTTCAGAAAGTTAAGTGAGATTTCTAAAAACTAAAAAAACGCAAATAGACTTGAAAAAAAAAAATCATTTCTTTTATGATAATACATTTTTAACGTCTTCTATTTTTTAAAGCATTGAATATTTTTGCTGCATCATCATAGAAGATTTTGCCTTTGCTAGGTATTTGTCCATCTTACATTAGTGCATAAAAAATTTTAATGTCTTACATGAAAAAACCTTACCTACGGTAAACACGTGGTTGCAGAGAAATGTGTTCTGAAAGGGGTTCCGTGGTTCGGAGGGGCTGTGTTCTGTTGTTTGAAAAAGTTTCTGAACAATACTGGTTAATAGGGAAGCTAGATAACGGGGCAAATGTTGAAAATAATGAAAGATCCAGGAAGAAAAGTGAAACGGATTTTATTCTACACTGATTATTGTTATTTTGTGTTTGTTTTGAATAATACTTACCATATACCTATTTCTACCACAACGGGTCATTTGACCGGGAGAACAATTTATTGCTTTATAAGGTTATCGGATTAGAAATTACGATGTAATCCATGTTCAACTTATTGCATTAGATTAGTTGCACATTTCTGCAAAGACTGTTGCATAGTTAGTTCAATCAGATTATAACTGTGAATTCAAATTTCAAGAAAGTACCTAAAATTTTAGATTGACATATTTGTGTAAGAAAAAGTGACAAGAACTAAATGCTTTGGTAAGTAGCTTATATTTTATTTTGATAGCTTTACTACATTTCTAACTAACTGTCAATTTTTTCCCAGAAAAATTTTGAAACAATCAGGACAGCACAAGTTCTTAGAAGAAATAATATTAATTATAAGAACTATAATTCTTCTTTATTCTTATAATTATGCAAATTATAATTCTTTTATATTCATATAATTATTTTAATAATTATGAGAATTATAGAAATAATAGTAATTAGAAGAAATGTTTTCGGAAAATGTACAATGGAAACACCCTGTATATGTAAAAAATGTGTTGAGCAATGAATTAAAAAGACGCCCGGTGGCTGAGCGGTAGCGCTTCGCGCTGTCGTGCCACAGGTCCTTGGTTCGATCCTTGGGCCGGGCAAGGCCGACTCAGCCTTTCATCCCTTCAGTGGGTCGATAAAATGAGTACCAAGCATGCTTGGGAACTAACACTGGGGGTTCCGCGTTCGGCTGACCACCTGACCGGAACATATGCTCCTGCACCCCAGAGCCCAAGGTCAAGAAAACTGAGATGGGCACAGTCGGCCTTGGCCCTCTTAATGGGCTGTCGCGCCACTGAGTTAATGAATTAAAAATTCTTATTCTTTGTGTTTGTAATACATAAAAATTGACAATATACAATTTTGTTTAATTATAATAAAGTTTTTTTTGTTTAGCTATGGTAGAAATAGGTATATTAAGCGCTGGTATGTTTAGTGTTAATGACAATTTGCTTCGCTGGTACAATCTTTTTAACATTTTAATAATTTTACTTACTACTGTTGAAACACCTACAGTAATTAAAAATGTTTTTCAGCTTTCATTGTCATCATGTTTAAAGGCCTATCAACTTTGGAAGCTTATGAGAGGTGCATATCAGAAGGATTATGTGACAAACATTTTATTGATTTTGAAAAAGTAAGCCTGTATTTGCTTCATTTATTTAATGATCGAATAATTAGCTTGAATTATTAACTCTGAGTTTGATTAATCAAACTCACAATGGTATTTAGTGACACCCATTCAAGAATGCATTTCACATTGTTCTTTTCAATGTTTTCACAATTTATTCTACCACAATTTATTTTGGCGTTCTGTCTGTCATTAGTGTATGGAAGCGCCTATCATTTTACATGTTTGAAGAATTACTTTCGAGTTCAAATGTGCATCTACTGAGCTGGGTTTGATGAGATTCTTGCTCTCTCATGGGCAACTCTGCTGCATTTTGGAAGATATTCTCAATTTTAGGATTCATTTTTCACTGTCTGATATCGAACCAAAAAGTTTTTTGATCTTTTTATAATGAATAATATAATCATGAGGAAGAGTTCTTTGTCAGAAAAAGGTTATTTTATCATGATAATGTAAAGTATTTGAAAATCATTTTTCATTTTGTTAATGTACAGAGTGTTTAAAAATATTTTTGATGGCTTAAAAAGTACTATGTAGTGTTTTGGCCAAAAACCAAAGATTCAGCTGATTCAAAAAAATATCAGTTGAATACCGAATATTCAACAGCCGAATATTTAAAAAAAAATTTTTTTTTAAACAAAGATTATTAATAAATATTATTTTTTATATATAAATAAATTAAGTTATTATTGAAAAATAATCAAAACTTCGTTGTTTTATTGGTAAGGCGTAAAGAGAAAATTTTTTTTTAATAGAAATGTTAAAAATAAAGATAATTCGAAATTAAGATAATTAGATAGATTTAAGATAAATAAAAATTGATGAACAGCTATTTAAAAAAAAACTAAAGTTGTAAAGTTAAACAAAAAAATTATTAGAAATAAACCTAGTCTTAATTCTGAAAACAAATCTTTAATGCTAAAAAGGAAATTTTTCCGACATTTTTTTTTCTCTATAAAATGTTAAGGGATAATGACAATCAAAAACGCTTTTAAAAATGAAAAATTGTCCTTTGTCTTAAACTGTCCAAAACCCTTTTATTCAAATTATGTCATAATTTTAATAAAAATTATTGTGAAAAATAAAAGGTGCATTTTTGATAAAAAACAAAGACAAAATGAAGATAAATTTTTGTTTTATTAACGAAGTCTATTATTATTTTTAATATTACATTATTTATCCTTATGCAAAAACATAATTTATCAGTATTAAAAGCATATTTATTCGTATTTAAAGGACTAGATATTCACTTTTGTTCAATGAATTGTGGAGGAGCTTCAAAAATTTGAATCTTTTCCTATTGTATTATATTATGTTCCTTTAATAAGTTAGAGTAAATTGTATAAAAAGTATAAAATATTTATTCACATATGTAATTATTATGTGTACAATGGTTACACATATAGAATTTTTACCTTTTACCAATGATCAAGGTTTTGGATACTTTAAGACAGTTTTAATCAGTTTAAGACTGTAAAACCCACGTGTCCCATCCAAAAACCAGTTTAGGACGTCCAAAACCCCAACCTTGACCTGAAGTAAATAAATAAATCTGTTTCGTTGGGTAGTTTTTGCAAGTTGATTTTATACTTATTTTCATTCAACTAAGCTCTTATGATAAATTTATTAAATGATTTTGAAAGTGATGTTTTTTTTAAAATAATTTTACTGTGCTAATGGTCCTTTCATTCAGTTTCTGAGACAAATCTAATGAATTATTATTGTTATATTTAATTAATTATCAAATTAATTATTAGTTACTATAATTATTACACACTACTATAATTATTATTAATTATAGTAGTGTGTTTTCCACTACAAAAATACAATTCCAATTCACTAGTATGTAAGACAAGTTAACTCAATTCATAGATGATGGTTGACATTGCTGGTTACTACTATCCCCACATTGGTGACCCGGATGTAGTACGAACACGCCTACTTCGATGTATGGTTAACATTGAACAACTACTTGTGACTGCAACATTATCCACCTCCTTGCGCTGTTGCTACCCTTTCTCGATCACACACAACGTCAGTCTGCGTACACTCGACTGCCGATGACAACACAGGAGTAATCGCGACCTGAACTTACTACAGCTCTCACGATCAGCAAAAGTACGGTGATCTTAATACAGCTCTCCTGTCTTCTCACAGAACAGCAATGAATCAACTAGTGGTATCTGTCCATCCAATTCTATCACAGATATAATTCTGGTGGGGGAGTACTGTAGGGTGTCTACCACTTTAAAAATAAAATTCGAATTCACTAGTATATCAGACAAGTTAACTCGATTCTATGAAGGGCTATCTTTTCATAGATGAAGATTGACACCGCCGATAACTACTATCCCCACAGTGTGTTTTTTGAAGATGTTATATTTTTATTATTAATATTAGACAGCTTTCTTTAATTGAAATTCTTATTGTAATCAATCTTGCAATTTTTAAAATTCCTTTCATTAATCTTTTTTGTTTGTTTTTTGTTTCAGGAGTTAAGCAATGAAGCGAGGCATGAGTGTAAGCATAAAAACTTTTTCCTAGAGTACTAGTACAGGGTTACCACTCCAGAGGGAAAACCTGGAAAATACAGGGAATTTGAAAATCGCCTAAAATAACAGGGAAAATGCAGGGAATTTTGTTTCGTATGGGATATTTAGCCGTGATATTTCAGCTATACTTAATTATTTCATTTACTATAGCATTATTTAAGTATGTTAAACTCTTTTTACAGCAATTAAAACTAATAAATATAGTAAGCCCAATGTAACACACACAAGATCACAGTAATTGTTTCCTCTTGATTGTGTATAATATGTGCAGGGGAAAACACAAGGAATTTTTTTTCCTGTTTCAAGTGGCTACCCTGTAGTAACAATATTCCTACTAACTTCCAGTGAAATTAATTCATCTCAATATTCAGGTTCATCTGAATTTCTCAACGCAACTTGACCTCATACGATTCAGCATAAAAAATACATAATAAACAAAATTTTTCTTCTTATCGATTGCGTAAATATGTGTAAAACAAAACTTTCTTTTTTGTACATTTTAGTTGGTCAAACCCTTTTTACTATGCTATTAGCTTTATCAACTTGGTTTGAAGAATTTTCGATTCATCATAAAATAGTACTTAGCAATACCTCACTTGTCTGAATAGCAATGTCAGATGTGTACAGTGATTCTCTAAAACTTTTAAACTTTTGGTCCTTTTTTACTAATAGCTGACCCATATTTAAAAAAATATATATAAGTCTCCACTTTAAAGATATGCCTAAAAAGTAAACCAACTATGAGTGTGGAAAAAATGCAATTTTTGATTTAATAATAATTGAAGGAAGAATTCAAGCTGAAATTTTACATAATTCTTTTTTTCTTTCAAATATCAAAATTGTGTGATCTTTTCAAAAGAAAATCTATGTTTTGTAACGAGTGGTTTTGTTTACATACTACAACATGTTATAATACTCGTTACACATGTTAAGCATGTTAATGTGCCGAAAATTGTAGATAGTGCTTGAAGAAAAATAATGATGTTGGATGATTCTTCAATGCTGGGACAAAAAAAAGGAGGGTTCCAGCATTATTTTATCTAAGCAATATTCAGGTTATCTAAGCAAAATTATAACTGAACTTCAAATATATAAAAAGAAAATAATTTTCCTTATTAGTAGAAAAAGAAAGTTTGAACAATTCTGAGTATCAAGTTTCACCCTCGCTTTTCCTATATGGTAGATTCCTAATTAAAAACCATGATTGCTCTAAAATAACAATTCTTGTTTTGAAATTCTTTATTTTGTCTATTATTCTAAGGTTGCACAACCTGCGGACCACATGCAGCAGCTTCTGAACGCAATAAAAAAAAATTAATGTGGTTTTTGTTTAAACATTATAAATTTTCTTTAATTAAAATATTTAATTCAATTTTATATTATTCTATAAAATGCGCATATTTTTTGCTCTTTTATTCTGTAATCTTCTTTTTGGTTAAAATTTATATCCCAGCAATATATATAGATATATATTTTTGATAAATTAATTTTTGTGAAAAATGGAATAAGTATTTTATAAAAAGAATCAGTTTTTTTAGTTTTAAATAAATTCAAATAATTAAAAGTATTTAATTTTCTGAAAATATGTTATTAAGTTTATTGATAAAAATATTTAATGCTTAGAACACTAATGTTTTGACAAAAATTATCAGCCACTAACTTGACTAAATATGTGTGTGACCCTTCATTAATCTACCTGCTGTGAGAGTGGCCCTTCACTCAAAAAGGTATGCACCCCTTTATTAGTCAATAGAATAATTATGAATGTTAATAGATGGATAAAGAGGTAGAGAACTCAAATTTTAAAATAGGACCCGCTTTTTTTAAAAGGAGCCCCAAAATTAAGAAAGCCCTGTATCCTATACAAAGAATATATAATGTGAGAAGAAGTCTAACTTCTTCGTTACGTAGCTGGGGTCAGCTAGGAGCTTCTGTATGACAAGAAAAGCAACAAAGGTTTTTCAGCTGACGTGTGCACATATGTTCATCCATTGTAGCCCCTCTAAGCTTGTTTAACAGCAAATTTTTTGCCATCTTTAAAGTTACTGTCTTCATATCTATTTAAATTATTACATCTATGCAGGGCTGATTGTGTTCCGGAAAAAATCCGGATTTCCGGACTTTTCGCTAACAGTGATCCGGAAGTTTCCAGAGATCGAAGGTTCAGACGTTTCCAAAAATCATTGACCACAGAAGTTTCCGGAAATCAAATTTTCAAAGGTGGAACTTAAAAACACAGTTTATTTTTTTTGTTTGTAAGGGAGAGCCAGAGAGATACTTTATGAGCTTATATTCATGATTAATATTCATTTTTTATCAGTAAATAGTTGTTATAATCATGAACTCAAGAAAGAAAGACGTATTTATAAATTTTAATTACTTCCCCAGGTCATCATAGGTAGGTTTAAATGGTATAAGTGTAAAATTTTAAAAATATTTTAAGTAAACTAAGAAATATTGAGCAAAAAGAAAAAAACCTTGTTTAAATTTTTTTCTAATTTTTCAATTTAAACTTCTTTTTTTTTAAATCAAGAAATTTTCTGGAATTTTGACTTGGGCTCACTATCACCCCTGTCTATGTTAAAATAATAAATTATATTTATTTTGTAATGAATTCGTCACAAGTAAGTATTTTCCTAGTTTAATGAGTAAACCTTTTTCAAAACCAACAAGTGTGTGAAGCCCAAAAGCAGACGGAGTCACTTTTCATTAGATAGCTATTTACATGAGTGGGAAGAGACAAAGGAGGGGAGGAGTGTTTGTTAACAGCAGAGAGAAATGGGGGGGAGGTTGTTTTCCTAGCAATACTTCCACAGCTCGATGGAGTTAACCGGTGCCTTCAGAACAGGTTTGAGTGGGGGCCTATGAGAGCTGGTTTTCTTCTCACTTATATATTCAGGGTGCGTAGCATTTTTAAAAGGTGCTTATTTTCGTTTTTTAAAAGCCCTTAAAGGTGCTTTTTTCATTGGATGTTTTTAAAAAGTGCTTAATTTTCGCTTTTTCAAATTGAGATTTTTCCTTTACCATGTTGATTTTCGCTACAAATTATGCAGAAAGACACTGTTCACATTGTTCTATTCAACGTTTTTGCAATTAATTTAACTCCAATCAATTCCGGCGTATCGTCAGTCTGTAGCGTATGAAAACTCCATTCGATGTACATGATTCAAAAATTTTAACAATTGTCAAGACCAATGCCAAAAGTTTTTTTTTTGATATGACAGTTAAAACCAGATAAAACCGTCAATTGTCAAAAACTTTCCAACCCTACCTAATTATGATATTTTTTAAAGTGCTCAAAAATATTATTTGAGTACTTGAAAAGTGCTTAAAGGGCGCTTATTTTTTGTTGAATAATTTGGCTACGCACCCTGATATTCTTTGCGCTAAGTTCTTGAAATTTCCATGGTACTTAACTGAAATTCCCATGGTAGGACATGAGAGTGTTAAAAAGACAATTTTTTGGTGTTCTTTTGATAGGTCGGCTCGATTTGTTACAGGATAGACTTAGGTTCACCTATTGGGCTTGAAGCTCAACTTATAAAATAATTTCCTGTTTTTCCATATTTTTTTCTATATTCAGCTAATTTTTTTGAAACGCAGGGACTACCCTTATAATATCTATATTTGTTTATTTTGCAGTACAAAGAAAAGCCTTTCTTTACATAAGATTACGTATATTGGATCCATTGCTATTTGGAAAAAAATTTATATTTGAAAAGATGGAAGCTTTGATATCAAAATCTGATTATTTTTCTTCCAAGTAAGAACTTTTTATATTTCTGTAAAATTTCAAAATACTAGAGATTAAATTAAATAATGTTATAACTGTATGATGAAGTATGATTTTTTTTTAGAATTTTTACAATTTTTATGAAGAAAAACTTGATTAATAAAATGTTTTTTAACTTTAAATTTTATGTGGATGAACTAAGAGACTATTAACTTATTTTTTATTCTTGAAAGATGCAGTAATTAATTAAAATCTGTGATTTATATATATATATATATATTTCAAAATTTTTAACATCTCTTTAGATAGTTTGTGTAAAAATATTTTAATCTAATTGATAATTCATTTGTCATAGAATTTTTCAGATTGTGAATTGACAGATTGTTCTTTTGTTTATTATTGTTTTTACTTCGTGTTAGGCTGCATTCAAAATTATTCAAGCACTCAATTAAATCTATTAAGTTCTGATTAAGAAATGTTAAACTCTATTATAATTTTTAACAGAATATTAAATCTTCATTTTGGTGCTTGGTAATAATTGAATCCCATTGATAGTTCATAGCTTATTTTTCTTTATAACATGTCACTAATTACTAGAATATTACTTTCTTCTTAATAAATTAAGTTCAAGTAGTGTAGTAATAAAATGAGTTGACAGATCATTCTTTTGTTTATTATTATTTTTATTTAGTGTTAGGATGCATTCAAAATTATTCAAACACTCAATTAAATCTATTAAGTTCTGATTAAGAAGTGTTAAAATCTATTACAATTTTTAACAGAATATTAAATCTTCATTTCGGTGCTTGGTAATAATTGAATCCCATTGATAGTTCATAGCTTATTTTTCTTCATAACATGTCACTAATTACTAGAATATTACTTACTTCTTAATAAATTAAGTTCAAGTAGTATAGTAATAAAATGTATTTTGTTGCACAATACTACAAATTCTAGCATTTTACGCAACAAAATATGCTAATTTAGTGGTTTTCTTTATTTTACCCCCTAAGGATGCCTAAACAGATTTGCAGCTATGTTTACATCAAGCTGTACACTTACCTGCAACTTGCGCAGGGTTGCCACTCCACAGGGAGAACAGGGAATTTAAAAATAATCTAAAATACCAAAGAGAATGCTGTGAATTTTGAATTTTTATTTACAAACTGGGTAAAATCATCTAAATTATCAAAGAGAATGCAAGGAATTTTGAATTTTTATTTACAAACTGGGAAAAATCATCATCTGAAAATCATCTAAATTACCAAAGAGAATGCAGGGAATTTTGAATTTTTATTTACAAACTGGGAAAAATCATCTAAAATATCAACGAGAATGCAGAGAATTTTGAATTTTTATTTAAAAACAGGGAAATTTCTTTCTTATTTTTTTCTTTTAAAAAATGCAGACTTCTCAAAGCACAATCTATGGGATATATAAAGATGATAGTGACCTATATTATATTTTTCATTTATTATAGCATTATTTCTGTTGTTATTCTGTTTATTATAGCATTATTTCTGTCACATATTATGTTGATCTGTTCCTTATTTCTCTAAATTTTTCCAGCAACTAACACTAGCATAGTTATCCTAATATAGTTCACAACAGTGCAGTAAATGTGTGTTTCCTCTTAATATATTGTGTATAATATGTGCAGGGAAAACACAGGGAATTTGTTTTACAGACATGAGTGGTTGTAACATTGTGTTTGCATTGAAATGTCATTTTTCTGGAAAATTACAATTACAGGATATCTGCCCACCTGGAAAGTTATGAACTTCGGTACTGAACAAATTTTGTCATGAAATGTCAGGATTTTAACTTTTTTTTTTAAATCATGAAAAGTCGTAGATTTATTCCGCCAAAAAATCAAAATTTTAAAATGGGATTTACTCCCCCGCCCCCAATTTCATGGTGTTCCGAATATCTGAATCTGCATCAAAATCCCCACTCACAGCCATATCTTATTCAAATATAAAATGTTTTTATCATGTTCTATAAAAATTTTGGTGTTCTTCCAAAAAATGAAAGAAAAAATATCATCTTTAGAGCGAATTATCTTTCAAATTTCTGTGATTTCAGAATTTTTGTTTTTTATTTTATCTATTTCAAATTCTAGCTGAAGCAAGCCAGTCGTTGGCAAATATTTGTTTTATTTATATATTCCATAATTGGATTAGGAAAATCCGGAGTATTTCTTTCCTTTCCGACAAAGAAAGTATCTTTAGAATATAATTCTGCGAAAAAAAAGAAAACAGAAATTACTTGCCTTTGTATTTTTTCACTTATTTTATTGCTTCAACTCTTTCTTTCCTGTTTTTTTAAATTTAAAATCAATAAATATGAATATGCAGAGTATAACAGTTCTGGTTATACCTATCATTTCAACTAATGTTATAATGCTTTTTAAATGTATTGTTCTGTTTTTGTCAGGAGAAAATAGTAACTTTGTTAAGTCATGAAAAGTTTTTGGAATTAGTCATGAATTTGAAAATCTAAAATGTAGCAGATACCCTGAATTACATAAAAAATAAAATAAAATCTTTTAGATTAAACAAGATTCTAATTATTACATATGAATCTAAAAAATATGCATCTTAAAAATAAATTTTAACTAATAGCATATTTAAACAACTAAAGAACAGCATTGTGATGTCATCACAATGTTAATCAGTTGAATTACTGATTTCAATACTTTAGCAATAGCATGTACACACACAGATTTTCTATTACGAATGTATTTGTGTTTTGCTTGGAAAACAAAAGTTTCAGGTCTTAGCTTTGTGTATGTTTAATATTAATTGTGTCAACTACATTGACTATGTTTGTTGGATTAATTAAGTTGACTATGTAGTTAGTGCAAAATACTTATTCTCGTAATTCTTAATGTTTTTTAACTGATATTTTTGTATTCTATATTTTATCTTGCTTTTTTAAAAAAATATTACTTTTATTTATTTATTTTTTAGATCTTCTAATCCAGAAAAAAATAAATTTATAGATAATATTTTATTGTTGGATTCCATAGTTGTCTTTACTCTTTGCCAATTTTGCAAGGTAATTACTTTTAACTATTTTTAAGTTTTCTGATTTGAAATTCACATGTAATAACGTTGTGCTCAATTCTATTTCACTAGAGTTCACCCACTTGTTAAGGATATCAAAACTGTTTTATGTCAGTAAAATTGAGGTCGAATCACATTTTTTAGTAAAAAATAATCCTTAAAAAATGAGAAAAGAACCCTAAGGCAAATTATTTTTAAAATGCTCAGTACTTTTTGAATTTTTTTTAATAATAAATTGAAAGACAAACCGCCCTTTTATAAAATAAAGGAATGTTTCAAATGATAATACAAAAATTATTTATTCAAATAATTGAAGTTTAATTTATCTGTGGTGGAAAAAATTTCATTGTCTTTCATGTAAAACTCCTTTTTTGTCGAATGTTTCGATATTGTACTATCAACTTGTTTTTTCTCCTTCCTTTTTTGGGTTTATTTTTGAATTTCCTCCTGTTTGCTTTTAGCTCCCATCCTTGATAAACTATTAGTAGAACAGTAATTTTTTCTCATTATTAACATACAATTTTTACATGTTTAACATTAAAGTTGTAACAAACTTGTCGTAATATGCTGTTGTATTGGACTCTGTCATTTCAATATGACGTTAACAGAATCTCATATTCTTTTAGATTTGTTGTTGTGGGTGCCTCTTTCAAAGTAGCCAAATAATTGAACCTGGACTTGATGAGGAGTCTGCTTTTATACAAAAACTTTTAAATACTAAAAACGTATCAGAAAGTGATATTAGACATTTCAATCCAGTTCTACAGTAAGTTTACAAAACATTTATCTAGTTTAAATTTCATTATGTTTCTAATTTATTTTCCTTTTTTTTGTTTCTAAAGTGAAAAAAGTTTTTTGAAAAACCTTGAGAGAATGATGATGCTTTAAAGTTTTTAGGGTAGTGGAGCATTTAATTTAGCATGAGATAATTCCTGATAATTTTCCGACAAATTTTTTTTTTTTCTTTTGCCTTTTTGAGCTTTTTACCTTAAATTCTTGAGTTCAAATCCATTCAAAATGCTCCAGATAGCATTAGAGGATACATTGCATGCTCCATAAATCCCAATAAATATTTTATAATTGTACATAGTCAACATTTTTAACACAAAATGGACCAAAAATGGAAAAAATTTTGACTGTTTAATTTTGTTCTTTATGTTATTATAAAAGTTAGAAAATGGTTTTTTATTACAAAAATAGTATTTTTAAATGCAATAACCACTGTATTTATAATTTTTACATACACGTTAACTGTGTTTTCATCATAGAAAAAAAATGGGTGAGAATTTCTCACCCTTTCTCAAAAACAGGGTGAGATTTCAAAAAGATAAGTGGATTTCTAAAAAGAAAAAAAAACACAAGAACTCTTGAAAAAATAAATCATTTCTTTAATTATAATACATTTTTAACATCTTCTATTTTTTAAAGCATTGAATATTTTTGGTGCATCATCACAGAAGATTTTTATTTTCAAGGTATTTGTCCATCTTACATTAGTGGATAAAAAATTCGAACGTCTTACATGAAGAAACCTTACCTACGGTAAACAGAAATGTGTTCTGAAAGGGGTTCCGTGGTTGTGTTCTGTTTTTCGAAAAGGTTCTGAACAAAGCTGGACAGGAAAGCTTGAAGACAGGGCAGATGTTGAAAATAATGAAAGATCCGGGAAGAAAAGTGAAGCAGATTTTATTCTAAATGGCGTAATGTGAAGCTTTTTCCAAAATGCGAGAAATTCGCGAAGTTTGAAATTGATTTATAGAATGCTCCAATTTCTCGCGCTAATCATTTTTTAATGTGAGAAGAAAAAAAAATATGCGAGATTCTCGCGCTGCAGTGAAAACACTGATTAAAAAGGAATGGATTACGCTCATATCTTATTCAATTAGAGCAAATTTAAAAAAAATTTTGAAGCTGAATATAAATTGCATAACATAATATTAAAACATAACAGAGTGGCCACCCACCTTGAAAACCTGGAATTATCAGGGAATTTTTTTATACTGGAAAAAACCTGGAAAAGTCAGGGAAATTTAGATAAAAACCTGGAAAAATCAAGGAATTTCAAAGATAAGCTGGAATTTTTCTTTTAAGTTAAATTATTTTACCATCCCTTATATCTACTTTTATTTAGACGTAAATTTATCGTAAAAAAGTTGAAATATCAACTCAGCAATACTTTTCTTGCATTAAAATTCTCTTCATTATTACCCTGCTAAACTAAAATGCCATTTCAAACTCTTTTATGTTGGGAAATGAATGGAGAAATCTTCGACCTCTTTGAAGATTATGGGGCAGTTTAAGAAAGGCAGAACTGTGGAAGAAAGAATATTTGCTTCTGTTTATAACAGTAGTGTTTTTTTATTTTTTAAATCTTCTTTTAGTCTGTGGGCTGAATTCATTAATTGTTGAAGTTTGTTGCGACGCTTCGAGGGTATTTTTTTCTTAAGCAAAATTATTCAAAATGCTTTAGTATTTTTAACTTTATAAAATTCTCCAAAAAATAATTGGATATGATTTAGAGACTTTATGTTGCACTCTTTTTCTGAAAGCTTTTGTCCAATGAATTATTTTTTCTCAGCAAAACCAACCAATTGCTAATAGCAAAATTTTTACAATTGTTGCATTGATGCTGATTTTCTGGATTTCATGATAACTTTTATTTTGATATTTCTGAAATTGTTTCTCTTTTTACCCTAAAAAGCTGACAAAAACCAAGAAATGTATGGAAGACATGTTGAATGATATATAAACTTAGAATGGAATTTTTTAAAATTTATATTTGTTTATTAGAAAGAAGGGGAAAAAAACTTTGTTTTTTTGTTCTGCACTGTATAGGGACAGGTTTCAAGTTGAGCAACCAGATGACCAAAATTTTAAACTTAATATTAAGTAAACTAACTAGGTATCATTTCCAATGTAAAAAATTGAAGATTTAGAAATAATGATTTTTTTATCTATAAATATCAGTTTTCAATAAGTCATAGGCTGTTAAATGAAGGGCAACATCATTTGAAATTTTCAACCGCGGTAAGGGAATCTGTAACAAAGTACAGTTTTTTTTTTTTTTTGTTTTTTTATTTTTGAAAGAATTCACACTAATAATAGAAAATGGAAAGAATAATAATTAAAGTAAACTATAACAAAACAGGTTGTCTTGCACAAATATGTAGAAACATTTTTCATTTTGATTTGCTATAAAAAAAATTCTCAAGATACACTTTTGATGTTTTACATGCAACGCCAAAATGCATAATTAATTGTACTGTAGCACTAGGATTTAATATAATCAAATTATTTTTTCTGTTTAAACCAAGATTTTGGTAATAATAAATATTTTTATTTTAAACTAATAATTA
>NC_092208.1:3110720-3143428 GCF_043381705.1 Parasteatoda tepidariorum | reverse complement strand
CCAACAATGTACCCGTCCTCCTTTGAAACTAACCCGTAGCTTCTAAATAAATAAAAATATGATTTTCTCTTATTTATTACAAACATTTATATAAATTGCACAATGAATTAGTAGTCACTAGGATTACAAATACTAGGATTACATTATACAGTAACAAAAAAAATACTAGGTTACTTATAGTAACCTAGTATTTCTTTTATGAAGTTATTTCTTTCTTTTATGAAATAATTTAAATGACAAAGGTCAAGTTATCTGGAATGTCAATTTATCCGAGGGTACTGCGTTTTTTAAATGAATCAAATATAATGTTTGCCAGTTCCACAATCAAGCCAATGATTTGCAGAGGTTTCTGCACAGAAATCTGAAAGGGGTTTTCCATTTAGGTAGATGTTCATAATTGCGTTTAACGTTTCTTGTTTAAGACCAGTACGTAATGTGTGTTTTTGTAAGTTCATTGCTGAAAAGCACCTTTCAACCGCTGCAGTACTCCTTGACAGAGAAAACTTCCATTCCACCATGTGCAGTATGTTGCTGTATTTCGAGATTAGAGGGTCATTTTAGAAGTGAGGCGCTAGACTCTTGTTTGTAAGATAACAAAAATTGAAAATGTATCACAAACATAAACGAGAAAATGGCCATCCGCGCGGACGTCGGATTCGAGAAATTCGTTGTCCGCGGGGAATTTTTGACCGCCGAGGATGGGCGGGCGGTTTTTTGAGCCCTGTTATACCAACTATTTAATTAAATTTTAACATTTCTCAAAATTTCGGTCATTGAGCATAGTTTGTTGTTGATTCCACCACACATTGATTTAAAATTTTTATGAGTTGTTCAGTATTCACAGCTGCCAACTGTTCTGATTAAATTTTATTTGTTCCAATTTTTTATCCTTGTTCCGAAAATACGGAAATTCGTATTCACACTAGTTTAAAATACAATATTGTGATTCGTATTCAGGCAATCTAAAAATTAAGCATTGTGATTCATATTTACGTAATTTGAATATTGAATATCGCAATTGCCCCTACAATTTGTATTTTCGCATTTTTAAAATCCAATATCGTGACTCATATTCAAGTGAATTTAAAATCCAACAGCGCGATAAATATTCAAGTGATTTTGAAATCCAACAACGCCGCTCCTATCCGCATGATTTTAAAATCAAAACAGCACAATTTATATCCATGCGATTTTAAAATACAATAGTACGATTCTTAGAAAAAGTAAGTTTCTTCTGGAATTAGTTACTATAAAGGTGGGATATTCTTCATTTTTAAAGTCATTTAATTAAAACTGTTAGCTATAAAAATTATGTTAAATATGTAACGTGTATGGTTTATCAATTGATATTTTGATATCGATGTTTTGATATTTTTCTTTTTACTTTGTGTCATAATTACCCCATATTGGTTGTTCCTAATTTTGTTTTTAACAAGTTGGCAGCTATGAGTATTAATAAAATCGTGCTGAAAATTGTTAAAACTTTTCGTTCCAAGCGAAGTAATTATGATTTTAAAAATAGTATATTTTATTATTATTTTGCTATAAAAATTTGCTTTTATTACACTTCAGTGAAGCAAATTATACTGTTTTTAGTTTGCATTTTTTAAAATATAATCTGATACACGCTGTTCCAAAAAATGTCCTGATTTTCGTTTTGTTTTTGTTTGTTTTTTATGAATATCTTGATATTTTCTTTGACCCACTTAGAAAACTAATGTATATTACTGATTAATTTTCCTTCATAGTTAATTAATTTTAGTTAATATTGAAGTCACTTTCTCACTTTTGTATTTATGCATTTTTTAGTGCATCAATTTTTAGTGTTATATGAAATATTTTTTAGTATATGTTTTCGTTTTCTTATGAATAGGTTGTCGCACATTTTAGATAATTTAAAATAATTAGATTTGTTTTTTTAGAGAAAATTTTATTGGTTATGATAAAAGTCTTATCAAGTTTTGTTATGTGGTTGCATTGCTTTTTGGTGAGTTATATATTTTTTTTAAAAAACTGTAAACATGTGAGATGTTGTATTAACTTTTCTTATTGTTTTAGTGAGAAATACAACTATAAAAGTGAGGCTTAAGCAAGCATTAACGGATTTGACGTCTGAGGTGCAAAAACTTTCAGTAAGTTGTATACTATACAAAGGATTTAGTTTGTTATTAAAATATCCGAAAGTTGGCATGTTATTTTTTATTTATTTTTTTTAAATCCTTGTTTGTTTCTCATTGTCCTTGATTAATTATGACAATTTATTTTTAAAGAATAATTTTGGATAATACATTAATCAGGGTATCCACGGTCTTTAAAAACTGCTTAATTTTTATTTTGGAAAACAAGGGCCCTTAGAAGTACTTAATTTTGGTACAAGGTTTTTAAAAGTCCTTAATTTTTCTGCATCACTATTACTTAATAGGAACAATTTTTTCAGTCTTACAAAATATTTTTTAAAAAAGTCCATTACTTTATCACCTAGAATGAGACCATGCATTGAGGGTAGAGCATTTTAGAGAGACTAACTGCTTGGCATAACTTAATATTTAGCTGATGCCGCCCACAAATGAATATGTGATGCGTGCCTAACAGTGAAATATAAAAACTTGTTTTAATAATTTTTTCAGTGTTTTTCCCAAATTTCTTTATTTTCTATTTTTTTTAAATGTATGAAAAGAATTGCAAATCTTAATTTCTGCGCTTAATTTTATGATTCAATTCAATGAAATCATTAAAAATGGAATACAGTTTATTTACATAGATATACATTTAACAATCTGAAAATGTTTTTTTAAGAAAACCTAACCCGGGTTTGCAAAAATTACCTGGTCCTACTTTAATGAACCCTGTTAATTAATACAATTATATCAGTACTTACATTATAATAAAATTGTTTTTTATTATTATTATTATTTTTTTTTTTGATTTTTTAAGAAAGGTAAATAACTGTTGCTGGTGGTATATTCGATGATAAACAATCATACTATTTTTAAGTTTCTTAATTTTATCGAAAAAGTCCTTAATTTTTGCTTTGTTTAAAGAGTGGGAACCCTGTTAATTAGTAATTAATAATACATTAATTCTTATGAATAGAACGTTTTTTTATCCCCTGCTATGTTTATTTATTTGATATCTATTGAAAAATGTGTCTTAATTGAGTAAATCTTGATTCATTAGAGATGTGGTTTAGAGTTTTGCCTGTTGTGGAATCATATCAGCTTTCGTTAAAAACCATCTGCTTTTATAAAGAAATATAAGAAGTTTATTAATAGAAGCATATTAAAGCTGACAATTATTTTATGAAACAGATTGCAGTTTTCTCTTTTTACAAGTGATACATTTCTAGATTATGCTGCATTTATTTATTTTGTTTGGCAATAAGTTTTGTACTCTATAACTTAAAACTCGACAATTTAAGCACTTTTTTTTTGGTGCTGTCTATTTGGAAATTTTTAAGTGATGTTTTTATTTAATTTAATTAATTAGTTTTTCTTGTATTTTATTTTCCCCCTATATAATTATGTATGAAATATATTGCATTTTTTAAGATTGTTTGACATTTAGAGTTAACAAAATGCTTTATTTATTTTTTGGGTGATTATTTTCTTTTTAAATTAGTATTGCTTAATGAAGTTTTACAATCTTATTGGTGCTTATCATTTCCATAATTAATTATTTAATTGAATACATTATTAAATTCATGTTATTGCAATGTATTATTAAATACATTTTGTTGATTAAATAAAATTTAACTTCCCCCTAATTTGAGTCCACTATAAGCAAACCATCAATTTCTCAACTGTTCACTGTAAATGTATAAAATAACATAAGCAGTTTGGATGCAACCACTGAAAGCATCCACTATCATTTCCACATCACTATATCCCAGGTTCATTATAGTAGTGTTAGACCGTATTTCAATTTCTACTGTATGTAAATATATGTCCAGGATATCTGCACACCTGGAAAGTCATACAAAATCATGGAAAGTCATGAATTTCGGTATTAAACAAAATTTGTCATGATTTTAACTATTTTTTAAAAAAAAAATCATGGAAAGTCATTGATTTAGGTCGCCGAAAAATCAAATTTTTAAGATGGAATTTATCCCCCCCCCCACATTTCATGGTGTTCCGAATATCTGAAATTGTAACAAAATACCCACTCACAGTCATATTTTATTAAAATATAAAATGTTTTTATCATGTTCTTTAAAAATTATGGTGTTCTTTCCAAACAAATGAAAGAAAAACATTGTTTCTAGAGCGAATTATCTTTTAAACTTCTATGATTTCAGAATTTTTGTTATTTTTATTTCATCAATTTCAAATTCTAGCTGAAGCAAGCCAGTCATTGGCAAATTTTTTTATTCCGAAATGAGCACAGAAAAATCAGATGTATTTCTTTCCTTTCTAATGAACAAGAAAAGTATCTTTAGAATATAATTCTGTAGAAAAAAAATTATATGCCTTTGTATTTTTTGCAGCTATTTTATTGCTTCAACTCTTTCTTTACTCTGTTTTTTTTTAATTTTAAATTCNTTTCTTTTAAATTTAAAATCAGTAAATATGAAGATGCAGAGTATAACAGTTTTGGTTATACCCATTATTTCAATTAATGTTATAATGCTTTTTTAAATTTATTGTTGTGTTTTTGTTGGGAGAAAATAGTAACTTCGTTAAGTCGTGAAAAATTCTTGGAATTGAACATGGAATGTCATGAATTTGAAAATCTGAATTGTTGCAGATGACCTGTATTTTTTTCATCACAGTCTTTCAATATTGAGTTTTTGTTTTTCTACAAATTCCTCACAGACTTAGTCATGCACACTGGTACTTTGGCCAGACATTTTAAAAAATTTGATGTTATATTTTTCGAAAATTTCCAACTAACTATTCCTTTAAGGATATTTTGAGCTCTACATTGCTACATGCTCATCATTAGACTTTTTTCCACAGCAGAAAATTTACTAGCTTTAAGGTTTTTTTAGTTTACCCAGTGTTCTTCCCACAAAAAATACACAATTCACTTGCTTCTATTGAATTTTCTTTTGTTAGCCAGTTTGAGCAGCAGCATGAATCAATTTTATGTCCAATTCAACGTATCCTCCCACTAGAAATTCAGGCAAATGAAATGAGCATCATTGCAGATAAGAAACTTGGTGTAAAGGAATCGAATTGTGGTGCTGAATGTAAAATCAAAGGTGGGTGAGCCCCTGGTAAAACAATAATGCAGCAATATACTTCCTCTGGAGGATGTGTAAGAGCTCCCAAAAGAATTGATTTGTTTAATAATGTATTTTATGAGCTTGAGACTCACTCTGAGTCTCAACAGGGGGAGAATGTTGTAAAATGAAGTGAAGTGTGGAAAGAGTTGGCGATGCGAGCCTCGGTGCTTAGCGTCAGATTTTGTCATTCGATGCTATGATTCCGTCGGAGAAGTAAGCTCTGACGAGGAGCTGTTTATTTTTGTTGAATAAATGTTCTTTTGTATTTGGAAGGACTATGTGTCATTTTATTTCCAATGCACCCAGCATCTGGTAGATGCAGCCCAAGAATGAACTGGAATTCTCCTTCGGTTCCTACCATATAGCCCATTTCGATCGCCTGTATGTCTCAACCTTTGCTAATTCCTGAGGAAGAGGTTTTACCCATTCTGTTACCTTACAAGCTCTCTCTGTGCTTGTTTGTAACATATGTAAGAAATCTCAGCAACAAATACACATATATTTCAGGATTGCTACTCCACAGGGAAAACCTGAAAAGTACAGGAAATTTAAAAAATTACCCAAAATGCAGGAAATTTTGTCTCTTATTTTCGTCTTTTAATAGATGGTGTCCTCTCAAAACTTAATTTGTGGGATATTTAAAGATTATATTTCAGCTACACTAAACTATTTCATTTACTAACGGGGCTCCCACAGGTCAGGGAGAACAAGGAAAACCTATCATAGTCTAGGATTTTTTTTTCACTCTAAAAACCAGGGAATAGTCATTGAAAATTGGAATTTTATGCAAAAAACATGGAAAATTCCTGTATCATACTTGAAAAATAACCAGTCTTAGAATTGTCAGTACAGTAGAGCGCCGATTATCCGAACTGCTCGGGACTGAACATGGTTCGGATAATTGGAAAGTTGTTTAAAATCTAGATTAAATTATTATTATTTATGCATTAACTTCCCATCGCACCTTTTGTAGACTTAGGACTGGCAGTACTGTCTAAAATAGCTCTGGCGGGTTTAAGTTTTTTTTTCTTTTTTCAATTTTTAAATATTTTCAATAAAAAAATTTTTTATTGCTTTTTTTTTATTTTGAATTATTTTTATCATATTTCAATTTCTTATACCTTTTTTTTTGTTGTCAATTACGGATTTTACCACATTTTTCATTATTTTCCATTGCAAAAGAAATCCAGCAAAGATATCGTTTCAAAGAAGACGCGTTTATTTAGCAGCCATATATCCCTTATTCTTTTGAAATAAATCAACTGAACTGGATCGACATCATTTTGACGTTCTAGCCAATTCATTGCAAAATCTAATGAACTGCACTTCTATATGAGAAGGTCCGCTATCTTGAACTTGATCACCTACTTCTTCCTCTTCGTCTGTGGAGTTCCGATTTTCATTCAAAATTTCAGTAACAATTTCATCATTTTCATCCGAAAAATCTATGGGCTCAGAAACTTCAGTTTCGTTTGTTTTTCTGTTAAGAATTTTATTCCAAGATTTAAGATTCCAAGCACTGTAATCATTAACCATAAGTGTCAACTACCCATTCCCCAATTATAGAACTTCAGCACTTATCTATTCATGAACTCCTTCTGCATTCCAACCATTCTAGACTATCAAAATGAAGGTTACATTCTTGGAAGATAATTTTCTTTTGTAAAGGGGTATGCAGGTTTAACTGTATCACAATACATGTATGTATGGCTACTATAAGAAAACTGCTAAAAAGGTTGTAAATTAAATATGGTCTTCAGATGTAGGGGATATTATTTATTCTTCTTGATTTAGAAAAATTGTCGATAGGCTAAAAAGTATTCTAAACTTAAAAAAAAAATGAAATCAGACATAGTTCGGATAATAAGGGTTCGGATAATCGGCGCTCTACTGTAATTAGTTATTGAAGTTCGAGTTAAATAATTCTAGCATCTAATTTAATTATTTTATAAAATTCCACTTTTTGGTGAAACTTCTCCATTCTACAGTATGGTTTTGTTCACAAAATCTAATATTTGGCATTACAATTCAAAGTATTTTAATTGAAAATTGCATGGTATAGATAAAATTTGGAATGGAGTTTTATTGAAATTTATCTGATATACCTGGAAAAGTCATGGAATTTTGTTTCTGAAATTCAGTGGGAATTCTGTACTGACTAAAGCATTATTTAACTATGTTCAGCTGTTCCTTTTTTTTTCTCTACGCTTTACCAGTAATTAGTTAAATATAGTCAGCCCAATACAGCTCAAACAAGAGCACAATTATGTTTTTCCTCTTAATATATTGTGTATAATATGTACAGGGAAAACAGTTTATTTAATATTTTTAGCTTTGAGTGGCAACCTTGTATTTGCTTTAGGTTTTAATATCAGGGATGAGATTTTTCCCCTTTTTAGCCGAGTTTCACTTTTGTCTCTCGAATTTCAGCCTTTTTATCACGTGATTTAAATATAGTACATTGCTATTCTTATTTACGAGATTTAAAAGTCCAATATCGCAATTTGTATTGACGCCTTTTTAAAACTCTTTGTAATAATTCTTATTTCTGCTAATTTAAAATACAATGCCGTGATTCGTTTAGGCGGTTGTAATATTAAATATAGATTTTCGTATTTAAACGTGATTTAAAAATTAGACATTGGGATTCGTATTCACACTATTTAAAAATTACACATGATTTGTATTTTCACATGTTTGAAATTCAATTCACATGAGTTTCATATTCACATGATTTAAAAGCCACATATCAGGATCCATATTCTCTAAATTTATAATCAAATATTGCAGTATTTATTCACACGATTTTAAAATCAGGCACGCGATTCATATTCATACAATTTTAAAATTAATCATCGGGATTTATAATCACATGGTTTAAAAATCACACTTTTTTTTGTCAAATTTTTGAATATCATTGCTTCTACATATATATGTTTGTATATATATATATGTATATATGTAAGATGATGCAGTCGGACCGAGCAGGAAAACAGACACAGGATTTTAATGAAAGCACAGTAAATTTTATTATGTCATTCTTTATTGAGTGGAGAACGAAAAGTGTAGTTTACTCCTTGGGCGATCAGTCTTTCTGGTAGGGAAAATCTTGCAAATAATCCTAAAATGTCTCTATTTAGGGAAAAGAGGCAAATCTCAGAAATTACTATTGGTTAATGAGGTTGCTCGAGTGATTCCCACGTAGATTAAAAGAAAAATGTCTTTAAGTAAGTTTATGCATAGTTAGGCCAAAAATAGATTTAGAAACAGGATGTGGCTTTTCAAAGTGTGAGAAAGCATTTCGATTTGAATAATTAATTAGTAATAAATTAGGAGTTGTTTTATAACAAAGAAACTAACATAATAAGATTAATAGAAGCTTTTTATGTTACATATATATGTACACCCCTGTGCAAATTAATTGAAACAAACTCAATAAATTCAGAAAACTAAGAGAAAATGCTATTTTATTTAAATTTATACAAACTCAAAAATTTTTAGTACATAATATGATCTCCACGACACTTTATTAACATTTGGACACGATTCGGCATGGATTCCACTAATTTTTTACAGTCATTTATAATATTTGTGTCCTTGTACCACACATGAATTAACGCCGTGATTAGCTTCTCCATAGTTGTACAGTCCATATTTAATAGGCGATTCTTGCATATGGCCCAGAGATTCTCAATTGGGTTGATATCCGGAGAGTTCCCTGGCCATTCCAATGTCTCAATTTGATTCTCAGACATGAATTTCTTGACAATTTTGGACGTATGGCAAGGAGCTAAATCCTGTTGAAAAATCCCTGTTCCATCAAGGTATCGTTTCTTCAACTATGGAACAACTTTTTTACCCAGAATAGTAATGTACTGCTCAGAACACATCATACCGGCAATAGGCTGCAAAGGTTCAACCCCATTGTAACTGAAACAACCCCAAAACATCTTCTTTAAAAAACACAAAAAAAAAGTTTGTTACAATTAATTTGCACGAGGGTGTATATGTATATATATATATTCATTTTTGGATTTCCTCTTTTTTACTTTCTGACTACTCTCAGCCCTGTGATATCAAATATGTGTTTTCACTGTAAATTTCGATAAAAGTAGACGTTTCTACTTCTCAAAAATGAAAAAAAATCATACATTTCACATTCTTATTATTAATCTCTCTATTATTCTAATATAATTCTTAATTGTAGATGGAAAGTAATAGGTGGCTTGAAATAGCTAAAGAGGCAGGACTAAAAAGAAATTATGAAGAATCCCTCGAAGCAGTAACATCTGCTTTAAATTACAAGTAATTTTTTCCCCTTTTCTTTTTTTGTAAACATTGTTTTAGTTTTAAACTAAATCTGTGCTATTTCTTATTTCAGCCCATATTGCTATGAAACATTTGCTGTACGAGGAATAATATATATTCGAATGAAGGAATATAAAAAAGCTTTATTAGATAGTTATATTTCTACAATTATCAATCCACAGCACTTTACGGTAAGTATTTTTTACTTCTAACTTCTGATTATCAGCAGAATATAGTTTGGCTTACTTCTAACTTCTGATTATCAGCAGAATATAGTTTGGCTAAAGCAAGAACTTCCCCACCCATTCGTCTGGGCCCTTGGCGGTGACTGTGGTAACGAGGTATGACTATTTCCAGCAGGGGTGTGGGATCATTGTTTAGGCTCGGTTCGGCGAAAGAAAAGGAATATTTTTCTTCTGTCTATTGTGTTAGCCCTAGAGTGAAGAGAAGCTACCCTCCCTGAAATGCGCTATTCTTGTTTCCATAGCAGCGGACTGCCGCAGACTTTGTGGCGTGGGGAGGGTCTTACCAAAGACGAACTATAGGGTGGTCTGACAACGATGGCAAATTGCGTGTGTATAATCTGCAAAAAGAGGACATGATAATCTACATTTGATTCATTGTGTTAATATATATATATATATATATACACTACCAGTCAAAAGTTTAGACTCACTCTTGAATTTTTAAAAATAGACAAATAACAATTAAAAATGACTTCTTTTAAANTTGATTCATTGTGTTAATATATATATATATACATACACTACCAGTCAAAAGTTTAGACTCACTCTTGAATTTTTAAAAATAGACAAATAACAATTAAAAATGACTTCTTTTAAACTGAAAATTACATTAAATCAACTTTTTTTGAGAAATGTAGGTACGCTTATATGGTAAGAACTATAATTTTATGCATAACTTATGAATTCCGTCCAATCTTGGATTCTTCGAAATATCCTCCTTTAGTCTTTATCACAGCAGCACATATTTTTGGCATTCTTTCCATTAGTTTTTGTAATGTTCTAGCTGATATCTGGTTCCAGCAACTAAGTAAAGATTCCCAAAGCTTGTTTTGATTGGTACATCTCATTTTTGTAACATTTCTATCGAGTTCATCCCACAATAGCTCAATAGGATTAATATCAGGTGATTGAGGGGGCCAATCCATGTATTTCAGTACTTTTTTCTTTTCTTTTGATGCAATGTAGTTTCTACACAATTTCGATTAATGTTTTGGATCGTTATCTTGCTGACTACCGGTAAGCGGTACCTTTGCAAATTCAACTTCAGGAAAAACGGTAGCTTCACAAATAAAGAAAATCTTATGCAATCTTGGTAAAAGAGGAGCTTCTTTGCCAGATGGTCTCTTATGAAAATGTAGCTAGTGTTTGGTGGTAAGCAATGTGGTAAGCCTAACCCGTCACTTACGCCATATCTAAGCAGGTTTTTTTCCCCCTTTGAGTTTGTTTCAAATGAAAGGACGAGTCTCTCCCTCTATAAACTTTTCTGGAAGTCGAAATTCGATCATTATCTTAAACACAATTGTAAATTTATTCTTACCGGCCTTTATTTTTTTGTGAACAATTTTTTTTTCTCGGTGAGGCTTTTTTCTGTAAGACCCAGTTGAAAATGTTCTCAAAATTATAAAAAAAATTTTAGTACTAGTTTTTATTAACTTCAAATTGCAATATAACCATGGACAATGATTTTTATGGATTTCGAAATTTGCATACAATTTTTAGCCCAAAATTTTACAATAGCAAAATTTTTTTTGAATATATAAGGGAAAGATGTATAGAAATTTAAAAGTCACAAATGATTTTTATTTGTAGTGACAATTTTTGAAAATATCTTCTTTACTTTACCATATTTTTGTGATGATTTTTTAATATAGTTTTTAATTTTCACAAATTATGTCTAAATTTTCACAAAAAAAAACTGGACAGACCCCTGCATGCAAGTAACAAAGTAAATAATTTTGAAATGAAAGAAATGAAATGATTCATAAGGCAATTCAAGATATTTTTCAGTTCTAGTAGATGATTTTTCTTTGTACTTTTCTTATTTTTTTAAGCATAAAATGGAAGTATTTGAAATGTTTTGTAAATTTAAAGAAAGATATGAAAATGCATTTGATAAGAAAATCGTATGATTCAGAACAGATAGTGGGTTAAAATAACAAGATTGATAGTTTTCTAGAAAAATACGGGACCCTACTTGAAAAAAAAAATTATAATCCTTTGCAAATGGATGTGCTGAGTGAGCCATAAGAGTATTAGTAGATAGGGCTAGGGCATAATTACATGAAAGTGAATTACCATAAAAATTTTGGACTGAGGTGATAAATTTTAGCACTCAAATGTCTAATCTTATACCATGCGAAATAAACGAAATCTTCAGATTGAAATATGGATGCATAATTTATTTTAATGTACCTAAACAATTCTCCTGTGGCAGAATTTTTTCGAGCTATCTGCGACAAAACTCTCTAGAACTAATATCGTTCTGCAAGATACTTTTAATAATAACAAACATATATGTTACTCATTTAAAATAATAAAAGCGCTGTGTTAACAAAAAAAAAAGAACTGTATAATTTTTTTATTGAGCAAGTAACAATTTTTTATTCAGCACATAACAAAATCTTATATTATGGGTGATTTCTCGCATTTTGTTGGGGGGAACGCACAAATTATTTCTTTCTTCGCTTTTTGTAAACAGGAGTCTGTCCAGACATTTTGTGAAAGGTCCGGTTTTTGTGAAATTGTGAGAAAATTACTCACATTCTTTCAACCAGGGTCCTGCTGTTATGAATTTGTGCAAATAGGGTCCGGTTATTGCAAAAAACTTTTTCAAGGAGTTTTTAAATTGTAAATAGATACAAGATTATGCTCAGCACTGTAAAATTATAATTTAAAAAAATTACATTTTCAAAAATAAACAGTAATTGCTGCTTCTAAATTAGAGATGCAACATACAAATATTTGGTATTTAGTCTATACTGCTGAACGCGGAATATTAATTTGGGGCGGATAATGAGAGAATCGTCTGCCGAAGACAACCACCTTCAATACATTTCTGTACTTGTTGCGCATTTCAATACTTTTTTTTTTTAAATATTTTGAAAATGTGCATTTTTTTACTATCTTGTTTAAATTAACTTTCTCTTTTTCTTTCCTTCTAGGCTTATGGTAACATGTGTGTTTGCCTTATTCAGGAAAATTCAGTTCTAGAGTGTATAAATTTGCTACAGTATTGCATGAAAAAATGTCAATTTGATAAAATAAAATATCAAGGTACTCTTGAACTAGAAAAAATATTAGAAAATGGTAAGATTTCATGTTATTCAATACCTTTTTAATAACACATATGCTAATAGAGAGTGCAAACCATTGTATGTTATAAAAGGATGAAAAATATAATTTGAAAGATTTAATAAAAAGTAAAATTTAAGAAAAAACTTTGTTGTCTGAACTATTTGTGAAACAAAATTTTCTTAGATGTGAAATAGTTCTTCCTCATTTTATTGTCTTTATATTTTTACCACTTTATTTATGGACTCTTATTTGTGTCTTCGATAATAAAATCTTACTATAAAATTTTTTTTACCGCTTTCTGTTTAACTGTGGCATAGATTCTCAATTAGGGGCTATCCAATAAAAATGGGCTTTAAAGGGTGTTAGAGATTTCTAGAGGGTTGTCAACAAACTACAAAGATAAAATCAATGGTAAATCTATGAAATTTCATAATTTGTTAGATTTGGTATTGAATAATTATTTGCATTTCTAACTCTATGTGTAATACTCATTATTAGAGCTGTAATGTTTTTTTTTAAATCCTCCAGTCCTGTTTTTTACAAAGTTAAACCTTAAGGACTTTCTTTGTGGGAAAGGTTTTAAGTGATTGTGTGTTAGATACAAGCTCAGGGTTGCCACAGGCGGCTAAAATGCAACTGTTTGCAACTATTTTTGGCATGAAGCGACTATGACGGCTTTTTTTTTTTGCCTGAAAAGGCTAAAAAAAGGCGACTATTTTCAGGAACAGGAGACTTTTCTGAACTCCTATCAATGTTTTTTTTTTCTTTCTAAACATAAATTGGGTGGAAAATCTGCGCCCCACAAGATAGTTTCTGAACACACTGAACTTTTTTTTTCTTAAAAAATAGAAAATTGTGAAAATTTTGAATTGCAAATTTGAGTCTTCACTTTTTAATTTGTTCAATCTGCACAGACTCCATTGTAGGTCTATTTCATTTCTCTATCGCCTTTTGAATGACTATTGCTGCGAAATTCCGTATGATTTTTTTAAAAAAAAAATAATGATAAGTTTTTATACGATATTACAGTGCATGAATTTTGAATTTGAGTAATCACTTTTCATGTGTGTGTATATATATATATATATATATAGTNTATATACAGTGAAACCTCTTATGGACAATCCTGCAAAACGGACGCCTCTCAGTACGGACATATTTTTAATTCCCCCGTAATCTTCTATGAATAAACCATTATGTACATTCTCCGCAAAGTGGACACTCCCGTAACCGGACGCGGACGGTCATTTTGGCCCTGAAACGTTATTTTCTCTCTCTTCAAACTGGACACTACTTTTTCTAAATTAAAGAAAAAAACTATATCTGCTATAAATTGCAAGGAAAAAAAATACAACTTTTAGCCATTTTTGAAACAGGTTTATTTTTTGCTTTATCCATAACTAAAAATATTGTGAAGCTATTTCACTACTAAAGAATCAATCTTTCTCTTGTCACTTTGCTATATCCTTGTAAAAAAAGGAGAGAAAATGATACTGAAATAATTCTCCTGAAATAATTAGGACAGCGGCATATTTTCATCTGGACCACACAGGTTATGAGACTCCTGGAGTTGAAATGACATCTTAAATTCTCTCAATGGTTCTTCCCCATTGAAAATTTCTTTAATTTTCTTACCAATTTGAAGACTGTATTTAACACAGTTGGAGTAAAAAAGAGAACAGAAATATAATGTTTGATGTGTTCATATAAATGAAACACTTATTCAGACACTTGATAGCTGTTCAATTGTGAATAATCAACTCCGTAGACTGAACAGTGAATGACTGTTAATCATGGGAGGTTAACTTTCAAGAAGGTATTAATCATGTTCCTTATCAAATGATAGGTAAGTATAAGGGGATGTAAACCTAATAATTGAAACCGACTGAGGACTGAATGCTCCTATTCAGTATCATATGTCTGACTTGAGTATCTATGCTAATAGGAAAATTATATTAATTTATCAATAGCTACATCTAGAATTATGTATTTATACCTAACTTCTTTATATATTCTTTTTTATATTTCTTAAAGTTTAAATAAATATCCTTGTTGATATTTATTTGTACTTATTGTAAATTATTTAATTATATCTACATCTTTGAAAATATTCTAAAAACAATTAACTGCGTTAAACTTCATTATTTGGGTACCCTTCCCGTAAGCAGACAACTCTCCTAAACGGACAATTTTTTCAGTCCCTAAAATGTCCGCTAAACGGAGATTTTACAGTATATAAATAAATTATCATATTTGTAATCAGCTTGACTGAATGGATCGTGGTATATAACAATAAGTCGTTAACAAAATTTTAGTCATATTTTTGATGAATTTTTGTTCTTATTTAGACAACTATTTTCTTAGTTTTTGGCTACTATTTTCATGTGTTAGGCTACTAAAAGCAACTATTTTGTTCATTTTTTTTTCTGTGGCAACCCTGCGAGCTCTATTTTTAGGATTATATTCAATATATACTTCTTTTAATATTATATATATAATTTTATTTTGACAGGAACATTGAATGAGAATGTCACTCTACTAAATGATTTTGAAGAATTTTTAAGGTTTGTTTGCAGTTTAGAACCAAGTAAGTATAAACTTATAATGCACATATGTTTCATAAAACAATTTCGTAAAAAAAAATAAATCAGTCAATACTGTAAATAGCATACCGTCAATAGATTAGCGGAAATTCACGATCACATACTAGTCAATGGGACAATTCAGGGAAATATTTGTGCTTGTAGCTTTTGAATTTGAAGAGAGAAGTTTTATTTAATGTACCAGCAGTCTGTATTCATATGTTTGTTCTGTCACTCTCCCTTTCAATCACTTACAGCTAGATTCTGGGGCGATTGATCATGAAGACTGAACTGTAAATGTCGCAGCTAAGTTCAGTAACCGACAACAGTAATCTATAGCTACCAGAATCTCATAGTTACTCTGCCTTTCTGTTCCCCAAAATTTTTTGTAACTTTTTATAACCCCTTAGCGATCAGTTAATTTTCAAGAAAACGGTCATATAAGTGCCTATTTTTTTTATCCCTGAAAATTATATAAAAATATGTGTAGGAACAATATATATATAATTTTTGATTTGTTTTTAGCTTGAAATTTTAAAATTTTTGGAAGAGCCTACATTCAGGCTTACTATGACTTAATGTCGCTCCGGGCGGCTGCCCGGAGCGCATTGATCTAGGGGCGCCAAAATGATAGTTGACAAGATTGAGAGGAGGCAGGCGGAATTTATCATTTTTATTTCTAAGCACATAATTCAAATAATATAATATATTTAAACATTAAGGCAAAATCTAGTTTAATTTAACATGACAAAACCACTCAACCACCGCCTTTCGAGAATTGACAAAGAACCCCGTTTTGTTTTTTTTACTTAAAAAAAACGGGGNAAAAGGGGGGGGGGGGGCGCAAAGTTAAGGTTTTGCCCGAGAGCGCCAAAATGTCTAGGGCCGGCCCTGCGAGTTTCCTTCCTCAATTCCTCTTATTATTTTCATATCTTCCGTAACAACAAACTTTGCATTCTCTTGATGGTTGCCGTTTCTTAAAAATATCCTGGTACTGCCATCTGGTGTGTAAAATGAGAAATAAACTGTTTTCTGGGAGACAGAAATGAATTAGTTTTATTCTTATTGCAGCGTTACTACTGAACACTCCAGCCCAGAAATATCACGGGAGCGAGATGGAAGGGGTTAAAAGACAGTTACCCTAACTTCTTTACACCAGTGGTCTGTCTAGGGCAAATTTACTACCGTTTAACAGTACCTTCACAAATTCAGCTTTAGGAATTTCGCAAAATGTTTTCAAGATTATGTTCCCCGCCTCTTAAAATTTTGTTTTTGTATACCCGTAAGAAACGATAAATCCCTGGTTAATTCCACATATGCGAATAGGTAGCACGTGCTTGGTCAGATAGTGCGGTATGGTAAGCCTAAATGGTCGCTTACGCCATATTAGAGCGAGTTTTTTTTGTAAACGACGAGCCGACTTAAACGACGTAATTATCGCAATATCCGCGAATTTTGGGTCCTTTTTCCCACAACAAACTTGCAGCCCTATTGATCACCAACAATGCCAGTGTCAATTTTAATAAATCTTGTTTATTAGTGCAAAATGAAATTTATGAAAAGCCCCTTATCATTTTGAGCTTTCTTTTAAAAAAATATATAAACTACTTAAGAAATTGCTTTTAACTTTTTCAATTTTCAAGGGTTTCAAATTGCAATTTTTTTTTATCAGTAGCCAAATACTTCAGAAAGAAAAGAAAAAACTTTTAAAATTTTCCTGCGCGTAAGCAGTATAGAAGAACTGTAACCATTTTCCAAGAAAATAAAAACACCGGGCTAGCTCTGAAATTATTTATGTTCAATAGCAGAGCACAGAAAACAGTTACAAATAACAAGAACAAATTAACGACAAACCTCACTTAACACTAAAACAGAGATACTATTTCGGAGATGTTCTCCTTTCGGTTGCTATAATTCAGCTCATTTGTTACTGTTCTCGCCTCTAGATGGTGTGGTGGCAATTCTAAAGGAGTTCTGTTACAGAACTACTTTAATTACTCATATCTTGCTCAGTTTTAAGCAAATTTCTCTCAAATTTGAAAGCAATTGATTATATTTTATTTTATTGAATATTTTTAAAGTTATAGCAAAAAAACGCAAGACAAAAATAATTCGTTTTTTTATTAAAATGTTCAGATTTTCATAAATATTTAAGCTAGATTTCCAAAATTTATTAGAATTTTTTTTTTTTCACAAGCGCTATTTTTCGTTTGTAATTTATTATCAGTCCCTTTATCCTCTAAGAGCTTTAAACTTCATTGACAAGTGTGAGAAATCGCATGACCTAAACAAGTCAAATTTATTAAAAAAATTATCTAAGTAATTTTTGAAAAAGACCAATGTGTTAGTATTGAAGTGTTTCCATTATTTTGTTCAACTCCTGATCAACATGCATGCATGTATATATATACATATATATATATATACTGAACAGCCAAAAAAACTGGTACAGGCATGAGTATGCAAATAAAGGGGTATGGAGCCAATCAAAGTACACAGCTGCAATCGGCAACGCGTATGTAAGACAACGAGTGTCTACAATGCCAGGTTATACAGATTTAAGTGAGTTTGAACGTGGTGTTATAGTCGGTGCACGGGAGAGAAGACAAAGCATCTCCGAGATAGCAATGAAATTGTGATTTTCACGTACCACCTTTTCACGAGTATACCGTGAGTATCAGAAATCCGGTAAAACTTCAAATCTACGACATCGCTGGGATATTTGGGATGCCTTGCAACGTGATGTTCAGAAGATATCCCCACCCCCTCTTACTCCCACTGGTTTATGGACAGCCCTGCAGGATTCATGGTGTCAATTATCTCCAGCATACTTCACACATTGATCGAATCCATGCCGCGTCGTGTTGCTGCACTTCTGCGCGCTCGCGGGGGCCCTACGCGNTTTAATGCAATAAAAAATCAAACGAATTCTGTTAATTTTTTTCAAATCAAGTTACTACTGTTAAATTATTTGAAATTTAATTTAAACTATTCATATATTTAAATTTAATTACTATTGTTACATAATTTAAAAGTTAATTCCACGAATCTTATAATCATTGAAATATAATTTTAACTGCATCATCTGTGATTTTTCTGTTCTCTATGTAAGCAAATTGGAAAGGGGAAAGAATGCAGAGAAGTAAATTAAAAATATGAAAATGCTTTCGCATGAACAAAACATTAAATTTCATTTAAAAATAGTTTATTAAAAAAAGTTCACGTGCATGGTGTCCGCGTTACAATGGTTAATGGAAAAGTTCAAATACATTAGGAGCTATGAGATTTTTATTTGTTTGGGGAAAAAAAAGAATGACGAAACACTTCTTTAATTTTGATGAAATTTTTGATGAAATTTTACGAAATTTTTGCTAGGATCATATACCAGTAAACGATTTAGTCAAAAACGAAGAAAATTTAGTGGAATTTGAGCATCCACTTTTTATAGTGTAGCAGGTGGACTAATTCAAATTTATAAGATATATCGTTAAAAAAAACACTACAAAATTAGCTATGAATGCGTTTAGTTTAAATTACAAAGGATGTCAGTTTCCTACGTATATATATATGTATATATATATATATATGTATATATATATACATTTACATATATATATAAATTTTATTTTGACAGGCACAATGAATGACAACATTTCTCTATTAAAAAGTTTAGAGCGAGTTTTTATGGAACTTTGCAGTTTAGAACTAAGTAAGTATGAACCCTGAATAAAAATGTGTGGAAATGAAAAATATATTTTAAAAAAATGGTGAACAGGAAAGTTTTAATTTGTTTTGTTACTCTAAACCTAACCTGTCTATCAATGGATTATTGATAAAGTAAAACTCTCAGCTGTTCATAATAGCAGATGAAATTGTTCACTGCTATTATGTGAAATTGTTCATAAACTGTTTATGAAACTGTACATAAAAGCAGATTGTTGTTTTAAATAAATATGCAATTTTATGTTTAAGTGGTATTAAACAGCCCATTTTGGCGATCCTTGCTTGCAGCAGCTGTCCGCATTCCAAAACACCAGCACAAACGGTTCTGGAGTTTTAAAAGAGACCTATAGTTGTACTAACTCTTCATTTTATAATTAATTGATTTTTTTTATATCCTACATTAAAAAAAATTTAAATGTTGTTGAAAAAATGGCAACACACATAATTTTAAAATAGCGTAATGTTAAATTTGCGTAGTGTTTTTAAAAAGTGCTTTAAGGTGTTTATTTTCGATTTGGGACCACAAAGCATTATCATAATCGATTGAGTTATTGTTGTATGGGATATCGTAATAGCGAGAGTTTACTGTATTAACTTTTTACATTATTTGTTTAATTATTTAATGAGAGTTTAAAATGATAATAAATTTGCTTGTTATTATTTTTTATGATGCAGAAAATGTAAATTTTTCTTCTGTAAATAATAAATACTTGAGTAGATATTTTGTGTTTTTAAGTATTTTGTTTATAAAAATTATTTTAAAGCATTTTAAGATTGATACATTCCAGACTTATTTTGCCGTGTTTAGTTCGTAAATTTAAACATAAGTGAAAAGATCTATAAAATGCAAAATCTCAGATTTTGAGGTTTGTATTATTAAAATCTTTTTTTTTTTAATTTTTTTTTATACCCATTAACAAAATGGATCTTGGTTTGGATTTGATGGCATCCACACACTTTTCAACTGTGTTCAAGATTAATAGTATGCAGTGCGTATGCGTTGCTACACCGACCGCTGCTGTTTTTCTTTTCACTAGCAGGCATTTTCAATGTATTTAAATAATAATGATTTAAAGTATTTTTATATATTCTTTTTATTACTAACGTATATTTACTGGTTTGACGGTGATTTCAATAATAAATATGAATACTGAGGAAGGAAAACTATTTTGTGGCTTCTTGAAGCATGTACAAAGGCAGTATAGGAAAATCAATCCAACGACAAACATCCATTAAAACAGTTTTTGCAACCCATGATTTGAAATGTGGCGTTTAACGGAGTCAATCCAGAAAGAAAAAGCATTTGACCAATGGGTAACCATTGATCATAATAAGGCGATGACAACTTTTATATGTTTTAAATGTAATATAGAGATTTTTTTTTTCGTAATTTTTGGAAATTTTGTCATTTATTTGTACTACATCTGCTAACCAGTGTTCTTCTGTTATGCTTTTTTTTTCTTCTGAAAACAAATTATAGCACATCATTTTTAATTCTTACTTACCTGCTATAAAAATTTTGAATTTTTCATATATTTCTAGATGTTGAAAAAGATGATTCTCTCTCAACGGGAGAAATAAAGTAAGTATAATTTCAGTTACTTTTTAGTTATAATTTTATGTAACTAGTTTTTAGAATTTTACTGATGTGCAATTTTGCGGTCTGAATCTGCTGAAAGTGCTATTACGTATCAAATATTTCATAATGAATGGCATAAAAAATTATTTAACTGTCATAGTTTAAATTTTCATTGGGATAATGACCCTAGTTTAGATTTATAACTTTTATTTCAAGCTAAGGAATCAAATGTGTTACATGACTGAACGGCAAATAATGCTAATATTCAGGTATCGTAATTATCTCGATAATCCTGATAAAAAATATTTTGTGTTTATTTGTCCTGTTTTTTAGCTATCATATTTACCTGATTTGCAAATTGCACATCTGAGTTTAATCTTAAATCGCGAGCCCCAATCTCAGAGTTCCTACATCAACTGTAATTTATTTACTAATGCAGTCAACCCTGCTTAAAGGAATACCATCTGTTGCAGCTAAATCTATGGGATGAAGCGGGTTATACGGTTTAAAGGGGAGTGCAATGTTCGATCTTAAATTCAACATTTTTGCGAAAAAATAGCAATTTTTGTATGTTAATGAATTACCATATATTTCTACTTCACAGTTATTGATATGTTTCACAGAGCTCTAGATAGATTAGATTATAATATGAACATAGTGATTGAATTGTAAAAGTTTATTTTATTTTCTAAATAATTTAAAAAGTCATGTTACTGATATATTTACTATAAATCACGTAACAATATTTATTAAAAGAAATGGAATATTAATGTATGTTCTCAGTAATTTTAATTTGCTAAACTGGGCAGTTTCTCAAGTAATAGTTCTAATGTGAACTGAAGAAAAATATAATTTTCTAGCTTTATTTTTTCAATTGGCAATTTTACCTTTTACTAAATGTTAAGTATTGATGTAATTAGTACAAAATTAGTACAAATTTTTATGTCCTCACATTGTTATTTATTATCTTAAATTGTCTGGAATTTTTTTTATTAAACGATTGCACGTGCGTAAAATTGAATTGTGTGGAAATTCAGTTTTCGCCTTTTAGCCATTCTCATCCCTGAAAAATATCACTCTGTACCTTTTTTTACATTCTAAATTATGTGTGAGAAAAGTCTAAGACAGGTAAGAACCCCTTCGTTTATTTCAATGTATAATAATTAGCTGGAAGATTTGATTAATTTTTCAACTTCACCCTTAACACCCAAATTTTATTCGTATAAGCGGGTTTTTCAATTATCCGATATGCAATTAAGGAGGGATGAGTGTAACACATTGTGTATCGGTGTAATTCTAAAATCGAATGGTGCAATTCATATTCATGCGATTTAAAAATCATACATTCGTGCAGTTTTAAAATCAAACTGGATTCATGCTCATCTGGATTTAAATAGCACATTACTCGTCTTTATGTGAATTAAAATGAAAGGGGATACAGATTTGCGCAATTTAAAAAATTGCACATTGTGATTCATATTCTCACAATTTTGTATCCAATTTGTTTTAATTCATCTCCAGCCGTAATGCATCCCTGTGCTCTGTACAATATCTTCATTTAGTTTGTAGATAAACACATTTTTAATTTATTTTTCAGCTTTTAAAACGTGCCTTCTCTCTTGTATATTCCTCTGAAACTTAATAATTTGAAAATAATAAATATTAAGATTGGTTTTGAAAGTAATTTAATAAATTAATAGTTTAATAAATGATGACATTTAGAAACAAATTACAAGTCAATTTTTTTCTCTTTTTTTGTAATGTTATTTGTATTATTTATTGCTATTACGCAAAATTTCGTTGTCATTTCAGTATATTAAATAATAAATAAGTATTCTTAATAACTGTTTCCGCTACTACCGCTGAGTCACATTTAAAAAATTCATAAAAAAATGTTCAGTTATGTAATTGTAAAGTGTAGAACCCCGATATTTAAATATTTTTAAAGTCCGTAGAATTCAAGGAGCAATTTTTCCCTTTGATTACAAAGCTCAATTTAAAACTTAAAAAAATGTGCATATTTAGCAGTATGATATTTTATCATTTTTATTGCAATTTTTTCCAGACTTAATTTCAAGAATTCTTTGGAAAATGGATTTAAAAATAATTCTACTGAAATTGAGGTAATCAATGTTTCTTTTGATTCTTCAGTGAATGTCTTAACTACAAATTATGAAAAATTACACTTAATTATTATTTAATGCTGATAATTTCATGCATAAGTATTTTTTCAGGATGTACCAGATCTTGAGGAAGCTCAAGACTCAGAAGATGATACTGAGGTGAGTGATTAGTACTTTAAAGGGGGAAAAAATTAACTATTCATTTTAGATTGTTCTGTATTTTAAGTAATCTGCTGCCACTCCACTGTGAAAAATATGGGGAATTTAAAACTCACCTGAAATAAAAGGAAAATGTAGGGAATTTTGATTCTTTCTTGGTGAACTGGAAAAATATAGGGAATTTAGTTCTTGTTTTCGTCTTTTAAACTATGGTAACCACTCAAAGCGTAATCTTGGGATATTTAAGGATGGTATTTCAGCTATACTAAGCTATTTCATTTACTATAGCATTATTTAAGTATGATGATGATGATGAAAATCAGAGGATATACCCACAACTGATTAAAAGTTTAAAGCATGAAAACTCTGAAACATTTGTGAACGTAAACCATAAAACAAGTTTGCAAACAATGGTAAGCATTGATAGAAATTTTTTTAATATTGTATCTTTTAAAAAAAGGGGGGGGGGAAACTCATCAAGATTACAAATTTTTTTTAGAGTGGTTAGTCTTGTAAGTTTAAATTTTTGAAAAATATGCTCAAATTTTTTTACCTGATATTACATTAACCAGCTTCCTACATCTTTTAAGACTAGTCTAACGGAAAATCTGGGTTCCATTGTGTGTGCATATCTGTAACATCTACAGGGTGCCTAGTGTTTTTAAAAAGTGCTTATTTTCGATTTCGTTTTTTAAAAGCCCTTAAGGTGCTTTTTTATTTCTATGTTTTTAAAAAGTGCTTAATTTTCCCTTTTTCAATATGAGATTTTGTTGATTTTCGCTATAAATTATGCAAAAGAACACAGTTCACATTGTTCTATTCAACGCTTTCACAATTAATTCAACCCCAATCTATTTCAGCGTATTGTCAGTCCGTAGCGCATGAAAAAGCCCTTCATTTTATATGATTTAAAATTTCATGATTTTTGACAATTGTCAGAAACAATGCCAAAAGTTTTTTTTTTGACATGACAGTTAAAGCAAAATAAAACCGTCAGTTATCAAAAACTTTCCAACCCTGTCTAATTATATTTTTTTAAAGTGCTTAAAAATATCTTAAGTGCTTGAAAAGTACTTAAAAGGTGCTTATTTTTTGTAGAATAATTTGTCTAAGCACCCTGATCTAAAATAATGGCTAAGTGAAATTAAAGGAATCTTAAAACTAAACCTAAAAAGAATTATATTTTGATAGTAGACCAGCTCTTCAAACAGGTGAAATTTTTAAATAATCTCTTTTTCACATATATATTATTATTAATTAGTTAGAAATATAGTCTTTATTTATAAAATGAATCCATGACCTGCAGCAAAATGTCTTTATGAAGCCGAAATTCTATTCAATTTAATAAATCGATATAATCAATTTAATAAATTGATTGTAACCATATGACATCTCATCTGGTCTTGTGGTTTACTTCTCAACCCTAACAAGGAAGTCTGGATATTATGGATCACATGACATGAAAAAAAATAACTATATGCTGTGTATGGAAAAAGTGTGCACTTGTCTTTTGTACATGATATAGTAGAACTTCTGCTATTTGCTAATAGTTTGTTTTTTTCTTAAATCTTTTTCCTTAATAAGTGCTTAATTAAAATTAGAATGGTATGATCACTATACAAAAAAAAAGAATTCAAATAGACTGCATTAAAAATCAGATGGATTCTAATTAAAATTGAACTTATCTGGATAAAAAAGTAAATTCTGCATGAAAGCCAGGGATGAGATTCTTCCGCGGATTTCCGCTTTTTTTTAGATTTTTCCCGCTAATTTCCACAGAAATTTTTTTTAACAAGTTAAAATATTTTATGAGAAATTTAATTTTCCGCGGAGCGAAAGCATTGAAGTCCTCATTCCTCCCTCTGAAGTTTCTCAAAAAGTCATTTCCTTGGGATAAAACTGGTTGACCTTTATACAGAGATGATATTTTTTCGCTTTTTCCTTTCGAATTTCAGCCTTTTTATCAAAAACTCGGATTCTCTAAAAGTTTCGTTTTTTTTTTTAAAAAANATTTCCTTGGGATAAAACTGGTTGACCTTTATACAGAGATGATATTTTTTCCTTTCGAATTTCAGCCTTTTTATCAAAAACTTGGATTCTCTAAAAGTTTCGTTTTTTTTTTTAAATAAATATCCCGCTTTTTTTTTTTTTTTTTTTTTTTTTTTTTTTTTTTTTTTTTGAAAATTCAATCGTTAAAATAAAATAATCATATTTATTTACGATTTTCAAAGATAAACAAAAAATTCAATCTACATCCTAGCTGCTATCCCTTCCGTTTTTTTTACTTATTTTAGCTATTTTCTCTTCACAGAAAATAAGATTTTCCGTATTTTTATTCGTCCGCCGGATAGCTCATATTTTAGCAATTCAAACGTCATGACCCTGTTGTCTGGCGTGAAAGCAAACGAAAAATAAAATAAATAAAAAAAAATAATAGAGGTGGATTTAGGGTGAAAATATTTACTTTCTCATTCACTTAATCTTGTAAATTTTTATTTATTATGTCTAAACAAAAACAATACAAACAAGTCTTTTAGAAATCCCAAGTCCAGTCTCTCGCGATTTTAATATAAATAATCGATTTCGTATTTACCTGATTTAAAAGTTGGGCTATGCGATTCTTATTTACGCTATTCAAACATCGCACATTATGATTCTTAGTTACGAGATTTAAAAATCCAATATCGCGTTTTGCATTTATGCATTTTTAAAATCACTATTTTGTTATCAAACATCGATTTTCGTATTTGCCTGATTTAAAAATTGAACGTTGCGAGTCTTATTCAGGCGATTTAAATATTGTACATTGTGATTCTTATTTACGAGATTTAAAAATCCAATATAGCGATTTGTATTTACGCGCTTTTAAAACCCTATGTAGCGATTCGTATTCACGCGAGCTTAAAATCCTATGTCGTGACTCGTTTTTGCGGTTGTAATATCAAACATCGATTTTCGTATTGATACGAAATCCAATCCAATAAAGTAATTTGTATTTACGCTTTTCAAAACCCTATTAAGCGATTGGTATTCATGCGAGCTTAAAATTCTATGTCGTGATACGTTTTTGCGGTTGTAAAATCAAGCATCGATTTTCGTATTTAAACGTTCTTTAAAAATTAGACATTGTGATTTGTATTTCCGCGGTTTGAAAATTATGCATCGTGATTGGTGTTTACGTGCTCTAAAAATTACGCATCATGATTTGTATTTCTGCATACTTTAAAATTCTATATAGAGTTTCATATTCACGTGATTTAAAAGCCTCATATCGGGATTCATATTGTCTCAATTTAAAAATAAGGCATGTGNTATATACAGTCAGACCTCGATATAAGGTTACCCTAAGGGACATTGCAAAAGTGACCTTATGGGCGGGGTGACCTTTTAACCAATTCATTCATAACTAACCACGTAAATAGTACACATTAGGATTTTTTAAAAATGGTAATATGAACGAAAACGATCAGCCGTGAATTAAATATTTAAGTCAATAAATTTTAACAGAATTAGTAAAGAATTAAAGAAAGTTAGATTTTAAAAAAAAAATTTAATTTGAAATAAAGCTGTTTACAAATTTCCTCAAAGTGTACATACATTCATTACATCTTACCTTGTATAAAATAATCATTTATGCAGGTCTGTTTCGTCTTTGGTCTCATTTTTCTAACAATGTTTTATAGATTTCGTAACTTCTCAAAATGTTCCTGAGCTCCCTCATGGTTTGTAAAAAAATTTCGTCTGACATTTATTGCATTGAAGACTTCCACTTAGGTTACAGCTACAGTCTTAGGACCACTGTCATTGGCCTCAGTGTCCACAACTTGTGAAACAATTTCAGAAATTGTAGCTTGCTCGTTGGCTGCAACATTTTCCTAGAACTCGAGAGGAGTAATTGCCTTGTAAGGAAGTTAAATAGGCTTTTGTTAGAAAAGAGCTTCCCTCGCCTCAGATAAAAATGACCTTATAAGCGATAGCGATTTTTAAAACTTGACCATATATCCACTAATCTGTAACAAAGAATTCCTATTCAGTGAGCCAGGACTTCGGAAAAGTGACCTTATATGCCGGGTGACCTTATATCGAAGTCTGACTGTATAATCATTTAATTGAGATCTCACATTTAAGTGTGAAGCATTGATTACTTTTAACAGTATGCCCACAATGTGTTTTTCATGGATTAAATGTTTGACATCTAGTTACTGTACTTCAGTAACATTCACAATCATTTTTTCTAAAACATATTTAAAATGAACGTGGAATCCTTTAATAGAGATCATGTTTATGTGAAGTATTGGACATTGTATGCCCCTTATGCTGCATTAAATTTTTATTTTTTGTGCTGCATTAAATTTTTAATATTTTGTTTCTGTGTTTCAATGAATTATTTAATAATAAGTTGTTGGCAGAAATCGCTATTTAAAATAAACATTTTAATGGGGGGTTTCATTTTTAAATGGAAGTATTGTGCTGTTTGTTGAATATGTCCTTATGTTCTAGGTTCCTGATTTGTCTGATCCTGATTTATCTGATGCCCCCAAATCAGATGAGAGTGATAATGAAGTAAGCTTATTTAAACCTATGTGTTTTTTTGTTTCTCGCATTTTTGTGAACAACAAATTTAGTTTTAATTTTTTTTTCCTGAAAATTAAATGTTTTTTTATTACACATCTTTTTACTGCTGGCTCTTAAATTTTGTGAAAGACATTCTATATCTGTCTATATCTCCCACTCTCCATAATAGAGCTAAGAATCTCCCAAATTTTAATGGATTGCAAAACACATACTTAAAACTGTCACATTTTTTCCCTAAAATAGTACTTCCCTACCAACAATTTTAACTTGGCCCCAGTTATGCTCAAAATTAGCTCAACATGGGTCCTATAAGAGCTCACACCGAGAGACCAGGTTGATTTTCCAGTCTAGATTTTTTAATATTGGACCTAGATTGGCCTATATAGAGCCTACACTGGCTCATATAAGACCTATCTTGGATAAATAATGGATATAAAATATCGGGTGGATCTGACAATTCTATATAGGGCCGGTATCAGAAAAATAATGGCCCATTGAACCCATGTTGAGCCAAGAAGAATGAATATAGGCATGCCCAAGTTATTTTGTTGGTAGGGTTGTTTCCTTTTTCTCTTCTTAAGTTTGCTCTAAGAATCCTTGAACTTGAAAATTGTTCAGTAATTAAGTTTTGCCTTGTGGGTTTATTATTGGTTTGAAATTTTTAAGTATTTTCTATTCATTTGGAATCGATGATGTATGCATTGAATTCTAAGATTTAAAATTTTGATGGGAGCAGTGTTGCTACAGGTGATTAAAATGCGACTATTAGAAACTATTTTCTACCTGAGGCAACTATGGCTACTTTTTTTTGCCTGAAAAGACTGTAAAAGCAACTATTTCAGGAAAAGGAGACTTTTCTGTGCTCTTAACAATGTTTTTTTTTTAAAGCATAAATTGAGTTGACAGCCTGTGGCCCGCAGTAGCTTCTGAACATAATAAAAAAATTTTCTTTCTAAAAAATAAAAAAAAAATTTAATTGCAAATTAGAGTCATCACTTTTTAATGCACACAATTTGCACAGATTCCATTGTGAATCTATTTTGCTTCTCAATCGCCTTTTCAATAGTTATTGCTACAAAACTCTACATGATTTTAAGGAACCTAATTTTTAATACGATGCTATGATGTATGAATTTCGAATTTTAGTAATCACTTTTTCTATATATATATACAGTATAGGACCCAAAATCCGGCATTCGCGGGACCGACGAAATTCCGTATTTCGGATCTCTTCCGGAAATTCCAATATTGCGCCCATATATTACGATAATTCAGTTACGCTGTTAATTTCAGAAAAACCAATAAATTTAGCTAAGTAGTAGATTATGATGGGGTGAATTTAAAACTGTCCCATCTTTAGAAATTTCATTAATTAAAATGATAAATTTCATTAATTAAAATAATCTAGATGATATAATGATCTATGATATAATCTAGATCTCCATATGACATAATCTAGAAGAAATAATCCGAATCCTCCAAAAAAGAAATAATCATTTCTTCTTCGGCGTGAGATCATTGTTCTCGTTTTTTCTTTTACATAACATTTTGTTTTAACTAAAGACGCTCACCTCACTAAAAAAAAAAAAAAAAAAAAAAAAAAAAAAAAAAAAAAAAAAAAANATAACAAGGAACTACAAAAAAGTAACAATTAATGCTAGGAAACTAACGATGAATAACTAAAAACAAAAGCAAACAACTAATAACGATTAAAAAAAACAAGCAACAAAACTAGTTGACAAGTAACAAAAAAAAGTAACAGTTAATAACTAATAAAAAGGTAAATAAATCGAATTTTAAAAAAAAGGCAGCAAAAGGGATAGAATTCATTTTGTACATTGTATTATTTAGTTTCAATGTCAAAAGGGTGTGGCTAATTTATGGTCAAACAGGAGAGGGAAATGTGTGGACAAACCAGTAAAGCACTTGCGCAGCTGTCAAGATTGATTTATCAGTTTCTCCCAACTTGAATTTCTTTATTTTGTTCATTGGAAATGCAGATGTTTTTACTTTTCAATTTCAACTGCTTTAGGAATTGATGGTTTGTTTGACACAGATTTATTATTTTTTTTCTTTTCATGTTTTTATTTTTAAAAGATAAAATATAGTTACTTACTTCAAGAAAAAAAAAATCTGAATAAAAAGAAAATATTACTGCTTTTTTTTTCTCTTATCAATAAAAATTTCTTTAAAAAAAATTAGGTTGGATTAAGTGCCAGATTAGGGGTCCCATACTGTATATATATATAATTTGCTAAATTAATTATTGATGAAAGGAAAAATTATGTGATAGGGAAAATTAATCGAAAGAGTGTGTTTTTTTAACAAAAACTTATTTTTTTGCATTATTCTAGCATTTAAAAGTATTTAATGTTCTGCAAATATACTGATTTTTTTTATATAAAAATTTAGTGCTGAAACATTAACGTTTGTTTAAAAATTATATTGGTCGTCAACTTGACGAAATAGATCATGGTATATTAGAATGAAGTCATTTAAAAAAATTTTAGTCATATTATTGAAAAATTTTTGTTTTTATTTAAGCAACTTTTTTCATATTTTAGGCTAGTATTTTCATGGTTTAGGCTACTGGAAGCAACTATTTTGTTAATTTTTCTTCTGTGGCAATCCTGTGGATGCTTATTTCTTACAATTGGATGTTTAAAAAGAAAATTTATTAAAATCTAGTTATAGTATATTTTAGAAGAATTAATGGAAGATAATAATAAATTTGTAATGTGAGTGCTTAAATTGTTTCATTAAACTATTTTAAAGTTTTTTTTTTTTTTTGTAGTGCATGATTGCTCCTATCAAAGAAAAGCCAATAGAGGCCAAATTAACTGAGTCGAAAGATAAAAAAGTGGAGCCCAAATCAAATGAATCTGGGGTAAAAAAAATTGAGACCAAGTCAACTGTACCTGAGGACACTTCCCCCAGGACTCAGTCCCCGCACAAAGTTCCCGATTCAGAAGTCAAAGCATCTCCAACCAAACCATCTAACTTGTTTGTAAGTATTTTTCAAAAATTAACTGCGTTTTTATTAGTGAATGTTTAACTTGGGGGAAAATTTCAATACAAATAACTTCTGTATTTGCACACTTTTACTCAAGATAAGCTAAACACTGAGTAGTGTGGTTATTTGAGGCAAAAATACTAGATTTTGTAACACACCTGCCAAATCTCCTGTTTTTTAACGAAGACTCCTGTATTTTACAATTATCTCCTGTTTACCCGTATATTTTCAAATTTCTCCGTATTGGTTGAAGAAATTTAAAAATAATAATTTGGCGATGAAATATCCGCTACTGGCAAAAATACTTTTCTTATTCCTTAGCAGATGGTGCTAGTGCCAGAACTGCAGTATGTTAAGTGTTTATATTTTAAGTAATTATAAATAATTCTTAATTATAATAGTAATTATAATTAACTCTTCTTTAGATTAAGATTTATGTAGTGCATATTTTTTACTTCGCTAACTGTAAGTGCTTACATTATTTCCGATTTTGACTTACTTAACTATGCATGATGTATCAAATCTTTACTTGAAGCCCAAAAAATTTTGTTAGTAAAATCTCAGTTATTTTATTTCACCAAAGTTTTCAGGTATGTTATAATCTTATGACACTATAATAAATATTCCTATATGTACTACCAATTGTTAAAAATATTGCCTGCCTTTTTACAAAGACATGCACATGCATATCAATTTCATGCAAACAGATCTTCCCTACCAACAATTTTAACTTGGCCCCAGTTATGCTCAAAATTAGCTCAACATGGGTCCTATAAGAGCTCACACCGAGAGACCAGGTTGATTTTCCAGTCTAGATTTTTTAATATTGGACCTAGATTGGCCTATATAGAGCCTACACTGGCTCATATAAGACCTATCTTGGATAAATAATGGATATAAAATATCGGGTGGATCTGACAATTCTATATAGGGCCGGTATCAGAAAAATAATGGCCCATTGAACCCATGTTGAGCCAAGAAGAATGAATATAGGCATGCCCAAGTTATTTTGTTGGTAGGGTTGTTTCCTTTTTCTCTTCTTAAGTTTGCTCTAAGAATCCTTGAACTTGAAAATTGTTCAGTAATTAAGTTTTGCCTTGTGGGTTTATTATTGGTTTGAAATTTTTAAGTATTTTCTATTCATTTGGAATCGATGATGTATGCATTGAATTCTAAGATTTAAAATTTTGATGGGAGCAGTGTTGCTACAGGTGATTAAAATGCGACTATTAGAAACTATTTTCTACCTGAGGCAACTATGGCTACTTTTTTTTGCCTGAAAAGACTGTAAAAGCAACTATTTCAGGAAAAGGAGACTTTTCTGTGCTCTTAACAATGTTTTTTTTTTAAAGCATAAATTGAGTTGACAGCCTGTGGCCCGCAGTAGCTTCTGAACATAATAAAAAAATTTTCTTTCTAAAAAATAAAAAAAAAATTTAATTGCAAATTAGAGTCATCACTTTTTAATGCACACAATTTGCACAGATTCCATTGTGAATCTATTTTGCTTCTCAATCGCCTTTTCAATAGTTATTGCTACAAAACTCTACATGATTTTAAGGAACCTAATTTTTAATACGATGCTATGATGTATGAATTTCGAATTTTAGTAATCACTTTTTCTATATATATATACAGTATAGGACCCAAAATCCGGCATTCGCGGGACCGACGAAATTCCGTATTTCGGATCTCTTCCGGAAATTCCAATATTGCGCCCATATATTACGATAATTCAGTTACGCTGTTAATTTCAGAAAAACCAATAAATTTAGCTAAGTAGTAGATTATGATGGGGTGAATTTAAAACTGTCCCATCTTTAGAAATTTCATTAATTAAAATTATAAATTTCATTAATTAAAATAATCTAGATGCTATAATGATCTATGATATAATCTAGATCTCCATATGATATAATCTAGAAGAAATAATCCGAATCCTCCAAAAAAGAAATAATCATTTCTTCTTCGGCGTGAGATCATTGTTCTCGTTTTTTCTTTTACATAACATTTTGTTTTAACTAAAGACGCTCACCTCACTAAAAAAAAAAAAAAAAAAAAAAAAAAAAAAAAAAAAAAAAAAAAAAAAAAAAAAAAAA
>NC_092208.1:3033331-3109977 GCF_043381705.1 Parasteatoda tepidariorum | reverse complement strand
TATATATATATATAGGATGACCATTGACTATGACAATGAAAAAATCAATAAGAATAATATTTATCTTTCAATATTTGAAAAAAACAGCACACACGTATATGTATATAAATAAGGAATAGATAAGAACAGATAAGTAAGGAAAACTTTTATTTATCATTAATTTAAACCCGTGAACAATAAAATCAAAAAAGATCTTAATTCTTTTTCTGGCATTTAATCAAAATTTTTTTTTTTTTTTTTGTGAAATTTTAAGAGAACTAGCATGACTGCGTACCTATAAGTAAATCCCAAGGCCATACCTTAGTTGGGCAAATATGTAATTGATTACATTTTTCAGGTACAATAATCAATTACTTGTAATCTCAGTTACAATTTACCATAATTTTTATTGCAACAGTAATTGTATTGTAATTGTATTGCATTCCAGGTAACTGCGATTATATTGAATTATATTCCCAGTAATCTGCACAAAAAATTATTATTGGTAATCGGGGCCTGCACGAAGAATTTCAAATTATTAGCCAATGAATTTGCCAATTATCAAAACTATTTGCCAAATTTTGAAAGTCTTTGTCAAAGCAAATCTTTTTTATGATTAATTTTTTCGCATGGAAAACTATTTTACTGTAGTTTATTTCAGGCTTATATTATTTGGACCCAATTCTAATTGGGTATGCGACACATTAACCAAAAATTACTGTAATCGAATAAAAATAAAGTACTGATTTCTTTGGAAAATGTTTTTATCTGCCAATTTTCAAAATTCTTGGGGATTTCACTGTTAAAATAAGTATTGCTTTTGATTATTTATAAAAGCTAGTTTATTTTTGTTTTACTCCAGAAAGGAAACTATTATTCAGGGTTGCCACTTCACAGGGAAAACCTGAAAAATAAAGGGAATTTTAAAATCACCTAAAATAGCAGGGAATTTTGTTTCTTATTTTCGTCTTTTAAAAAATCGTGACAACTTAATGCTTTATCTATGGGATGTTTAAGGATGATATTCTGAACTATTTTATTTCCTATAACATTATTTAAGTATGTTCAGCTGTTTCTTTTTTTTTTTTTCTCCTCTAAGTTTTTCCAGCAGTTCAAACTATTATAGTTAGCCCAATATAGCTTATACTAGAGCACAGTAATTGTGTTTCCTCTTAATAATAGTGTATAATATGTACAGGGAATTTTTTTTTCTCCCCAGATTTGAGTGGCTACCCTGTTAACATTGAAGGAAAACTTTTTATAGAGATGTTGTTTTTTCTTTTTCAGAGAGAGAAAGACCCCAAACAGCTGGATGAACTTCTAAAAGAAGGATCTCAAATGTTACTTGATGGTTGTGGACATTTGGCAGTTAGTCAGTTTATTTCTGCTTTGGACATTATTGATTCTACTTCAAAGGTAAGCTATTTTATTCCCTTATTTTGAATTTTCAAATTCGATCATTTACAGTAAGCTCTACATCTTTTAACTGGCTGGCCTAATGCCATCAGTAACAAAAATAAAGAAAATTTAATAATATCAGTATGTAAAAATCAAATCAGCTAAATGTCTGAGAAATTTTGTTTCCTCAGACTACATAGTTTGTCTGATTTTATTACTACAAAAATTGAAAATTTTACTAGTTTTTCACATTATTTTAAATATTTGGATTTATCCTATTATTTGCAGGTATTTTAAGTATTTGGATTTATCCTATTATGTACAAATGTTGAATAGATTACTGATTATACATTTTTTTTCTCCCTTCCTGAATAGAATTATGAAGCAAGTGAAATAGTCTGTATTAAATATGCATGTGGTTTAGCTTACTGCTCTTCTGGCGGATATGAGGTACATGTTTTTTTTTTTTTAATATAGCATAACAGAAAATTTATAATTACAGAAAGAAAATTATTTATATATAAAATGTAAAAGTAATAATGTGTTGTAAATTAAAAAATACTGTAAAATTAAGCTAACAACTGAGAATTATGAAAAATTATTTTGATGTTGAGTGTTTATAGTGCATGCCAGCGAAATTTCCTGTTTTTTAGACTCCTGTGTTTTGCAATTATCTCCTATTTACCTGTATATTCTCAAATTTCTCCGTATTTGTTGAAGAAATTTTTTTTTTAAGAATTTTGCTGGTAGCAAAAATATTTCTCTTATTCCTCAACAGATAGTGCTATTGCCAGTACTGCAGTATGTTGAGTGTTAATAGTTTAAGTACCCCTTGCGGTCAGGCTAACTTTGGGGCGACTATTGTGGGTTTTTTCTTGATGTAATGCAAATGGGAGTTAGTTCCATCAAAAAATCCTCCAGAAAGGCAAATTTATCCCAATACCTGATTGATCCAGGAGTTCCCTTGTTCTCTGGAGTGGATTCAAATTTACAAAGCTGTGGAGTTGAGCATTAGTTGCTGTAAACCCAAAATTAGGTTGGCTGTATAACAATTATAAAATAGTTTAAGTAATTAAAAATAATGGCTTAAAAAATCTTCTTAAGTTTAGGATTTATATACATATTTCTTACTTCACTAAATGTAAGTGCTTATATTATTATTTTCAATTTTGAATTTCTCTTTTTGACTTGCATGATTACGCATACATCAAAACTTAACTCGTAGCCCAAAAAATGTCTCTAATAAAATCTCTGTTAGTATATTTCTCCAATGTTGGGAGGTATGATAGTATAAGTAATTATGAATAAAGGTTTAAAGAAATCTTTTTTAGCTTAAAATTTATTCACCTATTTCTTACTTTCTTCACTAAATGTAAGTGCTTATATTACTTCCATTTTTTTTTTTTTTTTTAAGTTGGGAGGCTGGTAAGAATNTTTTTTTTTTTTTTACTTGCATGATGTATAAAAACTGAACACATAGTGCAAAAAAATTTAACAAAGTAATGTATTTTTTCCAATGTTGGCAGGTATGAACTGTAGCATTTTAAAATGTTAAATGTTTATTATTTACAATTTTGTTACTTCTAGTATCTAATTTAATTCTAGGAACTTATTACAAACAAAAAAAAAAAAAATACTTTAATAATGTGTAAAGATTTGGAAGTGATTTTTTACCAGTAAACACCCATCTTCTGACATTTTTTTTCCCATTGCCAACCAGTTTTGGCACAAATTTCACGACATCCCAGGACAAAAATAATGAAATGGATTATTTTTTAGGACTTACAGAAGAGCATAGAAATGTTTAAGCAAATCATTGAAAACCATAGAAACATCACATTTCCTGCTGCCTATTATGGAATTGGGCTTGCCTTTTCTAAATTAAACAGGTAACTAATATTTATGCAATTTTTGCATTTTCATCATCATCAATGGCTTGACAGCCCTAGGTGGGCCTTGGCCTTCTCAAGAAGTTTTTCCCAGGCTAACCTTTTTCCTTCTAGCTTTTTCCACTTTTTGGTGTGCCAACTGGTCTGGCATTAAAAACTCTTTTTGTCTTTACGGCCTTCGTCCATTCTGATAACGTGACCTGCCCATTTTTTTCTTTGTTGTTTAATAAAGTTAATAGAAGTCATTATATGAGTGACAAAGCTCTAAACTTGTTCTTGTAAGCCACACATCATGTTTTGGAATTCCTCTATTAACACTTATTACCTTTCTCTCAAAGGTACCCAACATAACCTCATCTGTACAAGATATGGTACAGGTTTCACAAGCATATGTTAAAATTGATCTTAAAAGAGATTAACAAAATAAAACTTGTTTTTCTATGAATTACATTAGATTTTATGTATTTTCAAACTCCATTTAAACATCAACTATTGGTATATTGAAGCTATTGGCTATAGTAATTCTCCTTTGTATTTTCATTGTAATATTGTTCTTGTATTTTACAGAAAGCAAATCTTCAAATGAGAGTCTTTGTATTTTGTAGATCATGTCTCATGTCAATAAACTTATATACCAGGGTTGGCAAGTTTTTGACACATAACGGTTTTTACCGTCATGTCAAAAAACCCTCTGTCAAAGACCCATAGTTTTAGTAAAACTGTATCTTTATTTGAGTTTGACTGCTTATAGTTTAAAATTAATTCATTTTTCAGCAATAAAATTAGAAAGAAAAGTTGTTAAAAGATATTTAAGAACAGATTCTTGCATTTTCTCATACTATTTAATACAAAACATACTATTTGAAGTAAAATATTAGGATACTAAACAAAATTTTCAACATTTCCAAGCATCATTTTGTTTGGCATATTACATTACTGAAGAATGTCAAGATTGATTACTTTCATTGATAAAATCTCGCTTTGAGAAACACATGTACACATAAATAGAAAGCCTAATAAAATAAACTTTTCTTATCAATTTTGCTTTCAATATTTTACACAGAAATGAGACATGAAAAAGCCTGGGAAAGCCTTTTAGAGTTTCAATATTTCTGTATGAATGTATATCCTTCTATAAGAATACGTGTATATAGTTGCAAAATCAATAGCAATCATTTACAGCATTAATTTATAAAAGCAATTATGTGAAAATAATATATTGTCCGCTATATGCCATAAATTAAGAAAACAGTTGGTTTTTGACGGCAAAAACCCAGCCCTGTTATATACTAAATGTGGCAATGTATCTAAAATAGTTCAATATAATGCTTTAAAACAACTTTTAACCCACTGACGGTTCTGCACGTAAAAAGTCGCATTTTAACCTGCAGACTTCTCTGCATAGCAAAACCGGTTTTCCCATGTTAACTGATAGGGAAACTGTGTGTAGGGGAGAAACATTCTCTCAATTTTGCCCATTTCCTCAACCGCCAGTGGGTTAAATAAAATAAAAAAATATTAGTATTTATTATTTAGAGAACATAAATCTAATGCATTTATCAATTTAGGATTGCCGTATTCGACTAAAATGCAACTATGTCGTAAATTTGTGTTTTGATCTTTTTCTTTCCTGTTGCTGTTAATGCTATTGAATATCTCATGGTTTTTAAAATTCCCACTATATTATGACACGCAGAGTTTGAATCTCATATATAAGTAGTAACTTTTTGATGCACTCGATTTGCATCGACACTAACATTTATGCGGCGGTCGTTATTGCTATGAATTTTTCAACATTTTCTCTTACAACCCTATATTTTTTATAAATTATTACGACACACGGAATTTTATTTGTGAATTTTTAAGTTACTTCTTAACCTGACGATAGCACTGACGATCTACTTATTCGCACTTATTGCTTTATTCGCATGGGTTTTGTTGGAAATGCAATCCGGTTTTATGTTGTTTTTTTTCCGGTGGGATTCCAGGCTTACAGGTTTGTGTACGTATTTTGTGATTGATGTGTGTTGATGTTGTTTTGTGATGATGATTGAAAGATGCCGTCATCTCACGAAGTGTATCGATAAGTGCGATTGCTGATATGCATTGCTTTGGCTGTCTGGAAATTCTTATACTTCCGCACGGCTGCATGCCTAGTACAACTAGACTCCAGGGTTGGGGTTTTAGACGTCCTAAACTGGTTTTGGACAGGACACATGGGTTTTACTGTCCTAAACTGACTAAAACTATCCTAAAGTGTCCAAAACCTTGAACATAGGTAAAAGGTAAAAATTTTATATGCCATTGTACAACCATTGTTTTATATGCCATTGTACACATAATAATTACATATATTAATGAATATCTTACACTTTTTATACAATTTGCTCTTTAAAGGAAAATAATATAATAGGAAAATATATATCTTTTGAAGCTCCACAAATCATTGAACAACAAAAGTGAATGCCTAATCCTTTAAATACGAATAAATGTGCTTTTAATACTGATAAATTATTTATTTATTTATTTATTTCTTTTTTGCGTAAGGTTAAATAATGCAACATTAAAAATTGTAATGAATTTTTTTAATAAAGCAAAATCTTGTCTTTATTTTGTTTCTTGTTCAAAAATTAACTTTTTATTTTTCACCATATTTTTTTGAAATCGTGACATAGTTTGAGTAAAAGGGTTTTGGACACTTTAAGACAGTTTTAGTTTAAACCGTGGATTAATCCATTCTGTCCTAAACCTTGCCTACTCTGCTAAACTCACAACTGCATCTACTTTCCATGCATCTAATTTGTAATGTCATGTGTGAATGACATTTTGAGTTTCCTATGTCTGTTACGTATGTAAATGTATATAAACCAGGATGTCTTTACTACTCTCTCACTTATGGGTCTGGACTGACTGATTTCTGTCCTGGGGACTAAAATCAGTCTGTTTCTGATTTTTTTTTTTTTAGTGATTATGTCGAAATGATTTCTTCTTTTCCCTTATGTGTTGAATCATATTTGTGTAATATTATAACATGGTGCATAGGATTTTTAAAAAGCCCTTAAAGGTGCTTTTGTCATTGGGTGTTTTTAAAAAGTGCTCATTTTCCCTTTTGGAAAATGATATATTTTTTTCTTTACTATGTTGATTTTCACCACGTATTATGCAAAAACATGCTTTTCACATTTTTCTATTCAACATTTTCACAATTCATTCAACCACAATCCATTTCGATGTACCGTTTGTCCATATCATATGACAGCACAAATCATTTTACAGGCTTGATGAAATACTTGTGAGTCCGTATCTGCATCTACTAAGCTGGGTTTGATGAAATTATTGTACTCTCATGTGCAACTCTGCTGCCTTTAGCATGATATTCTCATTTTCGTGCCTCTGATATCGAAACCGAAAAATCTCTCAATCTTCTTATGGTGGCTAATGTAATCAAGAAAAGAGGTCTTTGTCAGAAACTAGTTGTTTTATCATGATCATGTAAAGTCTTTGAAAATTATTATGCATTTTGTTAATATACATAGTAATTAAAAATATTTTTGGAGTGCTTGAAAAGTGCTTATTTTTTGTTGAAAGATTTGGCTATGCTCCCTGTATGAAGAAAAACTAATTTGTCTGTTTCTTTTCCTCACTTAGATTCAAAGATGCCCTTAAATATTTACAAACCGTGTCTGACATTTTAGAGAAAGGAATACGTTTCAAAGTTTACACGTGGCCAGGTTTGAAAACTGTCATTAGTGAAACCAAATCTGAACAACTCAAAGTAAGGAAGACTTTTTTTCAATTTTTTTTACATGTTTCTTGGTTACTCACTTTTTCTTTTGTTGCCCCATAGAATGAATAACTTGTTCCAAGTACAGTAGAGAACCAATTATCGGAGATGCTCGGGACCATCGCTATCCCGGATGTCTGAATTTCCCGGTTTTCTGGATTGACCAAAAAGTGTCGTCAATCAATGTTTTATCAGACCCGAATTATAAGAGGAAAGTGTAACACATTTTAAAATAAGAGGAAAGAAAACGTTCCTAAATTTAAAAAGAAAAAAAAAATGGTAGAAAAATATCATAAAAGAATTAAAAAAATTGCAAGTTTAGACATGAAAAACAAGTTTAAAAAATATAAATTTCTCATATTTACTTTTTAAGAATAATTACAATTCCTAAATTAACTAATGTAAACAAAATCAATGATTAAATAACGCAATATACAGGGGTGATTGTGCTCCGGAAAAAATCCGGATTTCCGGAATTTTCGCTAACAGTGATCTGGAAGTTTGCGGTGATCGAAGGTCCAGACGTTTCAAAATATCATTTATCACAGAAGTTTCCGGAAATCAAATTTTCAAAGGTGGAACTTAAAAACACAGTTTATTTTATTTGTTTGTAAGGGAGAGCCAGAGAGATACTTTATAAGCTTATATTCATGATTAATATTCATTTTTTATCAGTAAATAGTTGTTATAATCATAAACTCAAGAAAGAAAGACATATTTGTAAATTTTAATTACTTCTCCAGGTCATCATAGGTATGTGTAAATGGTATAGGTATGTGTAAAATTTTAAATACATTTTAAGTAAACTAAGAAATATAGGAAAAAAACGTTTAAATTTTTTTCAATTTAAACTGTTTTTTGTTTTTTTTTAACTCAAGAAATTTTCCGGAATTTTGACTTAGGCTCACAATCACCCCTGAATATATTTCATACCTAATTATACAGGGGGAAACGATAAAATAAAAGGAAAACCTATTAATCTAAATAAAAACGAAAATTATCGAACCGAAAGGATAGTTAAAAAAGGCACTATAATAATTATTAAAACCCGGAACAAGGCAAGATCAATAAGATCAACGGAATTTTAAAAAAAAATCAAAAAACCTAATGATAAAATTATGCATAAAAAGAATTAATTTACTGAGTGCAAAATTTATCCTGAAAGGAAAAACAATTCAAACGTAGTGGAATCAGAAAAATAAAACTGCATTCTGTTTCGTAAATAATCGTATGTTTAAATTAATAAACAACTCTCCTTTTACTTATTTTTTTATAAAAACACGATTTTTAACGAAGGCAGATGTGGTTTCACATCAAGAAAAACTTGCAAAGGATACCGCACTTCCAAAGAATCAGAATTTATTCAAAAGAAAATATTTTATCTTTATTAATCTATGTCAAATAGATAAATATATTTTTCTCTTTCATCTTCCGTTCACTGATATGTATGTGCAATGCAATTGTGCCACCCTCTCGTAAATCAAAGAGAAAACGAAATCAGCGTGCCACTCCTTTGAGTTTGATTGACGGCCTAAAGGAGAAAATAAAACATTCATCCCTTCCCTGCCTCCTTTCGATATGAAGATCTTCAAGGTCACAGAAGAAATGATGTTTCTCTGGGTAAACGGGGGGAAAAATCTCCCCTTCCTCACATTTTCCTCTACTCAACTTCAAGGATGAGTCCAATTTCCGCTTTTTTTCGTAATCGATCTAGTTTAAAATGGCGGGAAAACTGACGAAATTTTTTTCCGGTTTACTGCTTTCCCGGTTATCTGGATACCGGATAAATTGTTCTCTACTGTATAAATTATAGCTGAAATATTTTAAAATGTTTATTATTTACAATTCTGTTACTTCTAGTATCTAATTTTATTCTAGGAACTTATTACAAGATAAAAAAAAAAATACTTTAACAATGTGTAAAGATTTTGAACTGATTTGCTACCTTTATTACCTTTTACTAATTTGTTATACAGTAGAGCGCCGATTATCCGAACTGCTCGGGACTGAGCGTGGTTCGGATAATTAAAGGCTCGGATAATTGGAAAGTTGTTTAAATGATTATTATTTATGCACTACCTTCCCTTCACACTTTTTCCAGGTTTAGGACTGGCAGTACTATTTAAAATAGCTCTGTTTTAAAAAAAAAAATTTCAATTTTTAAATATTTTTTACTTATTTTTTTAAAACTTTTTTTTCATTTTGAATTTTTTTAATCACCAGCTTTTTAAATTTTTTTGTCACTTACTGATTTAACCACATTTTTCTTTATTTTCCATTGCAAAAGAAATCCAGGAAGATGTTTTTTTTTTTTCAGCAGCCATATCCCTTATTCTTTTTAAATAAATCAACTGAACTGGATCAACATCATTTTGGCATTCTAGCCAATTCATTGCAATACCTAATGAATTGCGTGCTTCTACCTGCATCTTCGTCTGTCAGGGTTCCCACGGTCCTTAAAAATTCTTAAAAACTGCTTAATTTTTATTTTGGAAAACAAGGGCCCTTAATAGTACTTAATTTTGGTACATTGTTTTTAAAAGTACTTAATCTAGTGGTTAACTAGAATCCATAACGAAAGCTATTTCTTAAAATCTTGAAGAATTAAATAAATTTTGTGTAACTTTTCAATGTGTAATAAGTTACTGTAAATTTATAGAAAGCAGTAATATTTTTTAAAATTAAGGATTGTACTAAAAATTAAACAGATCTGTGAGAAACAAGGTTTGAAAAATCCTAGCCAACCTGGGTTTTTCATCAAAAACCTGGGGTTTATTGGGTTTCTGATGAAAACCTCCAATTTTTTAAAAAAATATTTAAAAATTTTTTTAAGTATTAAATAAGAAAGCATGATTTGCATCTAACAAGAAAGTTAAATATTTGGTAACTAGTATTTATAATTCGTTTTGTTGCAATGTAAATGTTTTTTAAAGTTTTAGATTGTTACATTATTATTTTTATTTCTTAGGGATAAGCAGATTGTTGCATAAAAATTTAAATCTACTCAACTAAAAGATTCTTAGATTTTAGTAATCAGTTTGTTCAGTTAACATTGCAACTTATACTGTTTTTAATTTTTATTCAATTTTTAGTTGCTTTAAAATTAGTTCATGTTTTTCGCCAGAATGTTTAGTAACATAATGTAAAGTTGATTCCTAATAACAGGTTTGGCTGGAAATAATTTTATGTGAGGTTCACCATAAAAATAAGTATAACATTTGCTGGTTTAGTAGCAAAATATAAAAACTTGTAATAATTTTTTCAAAGTTTTGCCAAATTTCTTTATTTACTCTTGTTTTATATTCATAAAAAAATTGCAAATCTTTATTTCTGCACTTAATTTTATAATTCAATTTCCATGAAATCATTAAAAATGGAATACAGATTAGTTTCATAGATGACGTTAACTTTTAACAATTTGAAAATGTTTTTAAAAGAAACCCGACCCGGGTTTGTAAAAGTTGCCTGGTACTTTGGCGTTAATTAATACAATTACATCAGTGCTTACATTATAATAAAATTGCTCTTTATTACTTTTTTTCTTTATCGATTTTTTTAGGAAAAGTAAATAATTGGACTGTCACTGGCAGTATTTGTATATTCAATGATAAACAATATTTTTAAAGTCCTTAATTTTTCATAAAAGTACTTAATTTTTTTAAAAGAAGTCCTTAAAAGTGCTTAATTTTTGCTTTGTTAAAAGAGTGGAGTTCCGATTTTCATTCGAATTTTCTTCTGCTGCACAAACTGGCATCTTTTCATCCGAAAGATCTACTGGTTCAGAAATTTAGAAAAATTTTTGATAAGTTAAAAAGTATTCTAAGCTTTAAAAAAAAAAAAAATCAGCCATAGTTCGGATAATCAGCGCTCTACTGTATTTATAAAATAGTTTAAGAATACTCATTTAGTTTATAAATTAGGATTTTTTTAAAGGAAAAAAAAACATAGATTGTTTTTATTTTATTTTTAGATCTTGGTTAACTGTAAAATAAAGGAATGTGAAATGCCCCCTCCTCCTGATGCCATTTGTCGTTATGAAGAGTGTTCCACACAACCTGCTATATACTACAGTGATGCAGACTTCAAAGGATTCCTTGACCTACAATGTTCTGATCACTGTAACTTACAGTATCATGCAGTCTGTTGGAAAGCTTTAAAAAGTTTAAAAAATTTTACAGACAAGGTAATTAGTTTATTACATATTATGTATATTTTTATATATCATTAGGGAGCTTTTATATTATTTATAACTGAAGTAACAAAACATATATCACATAAATATTAATAAAGCTGAGCAAATTCGTTACATGTTTTTGTCATGGACCAGACTTTTTTTATATTGCTAAATGTATATATATAATATAAAAAGTTTCAATTAATCTTTTTATGTTATTCCTTTTCTGTAAATCCTTTTCTTAATTTCTTATTCAAAATAAAACGCTTTCTCACACTTTTAAATTCACATCCTGTCTTTTAATCTATTTTTGTGTCAAGTATGCATTAATTGAAAGTAAGAAATTTTTCCATTTGCTCTTTGTGGGAATCGTGCGACCTATTTAATAAACCAATTAAAGTTACTAAGTTTTCCCTTATTCCCTAAAATGAGACATTTTGCGGATTTACATTTTAAGATTTTCCCTAGCTTTTATTGAGGTGCACAACGAATTTGTGTAGACTTTTATAGCTGTTTTCACTCTAATAATTGATAAATAAATTTTGTACCCTCTTTCCCTGCCTAAGACCTGTTTTTATCCTTCCACTCCGGCAACGACGTTATATATATGTATATATTTGCAAAACAATTGGTTGTTTTTTATAGCAAGAAACAGAAAACTTGGTTTTTGTAGCTAACAATACTTAGTATATCCCAAAAATTAGACTAATTTTTGAAATGAGAAAAAAAATAAGAGTTCCCTTTTTTTATCCTTTAAGTATAATTTATTAAAGGAATTAATTAATAGTTTAAATATAATATTATATTTACAACAGTATGACATATTACAGTTTAGTGTCATATAATTTTTGTCAATTTTATAACTTCGATGCTGTTTTCTATCACTCATGCTTTTTCCTGTTGCTCCCCGTATGAGAGATCACTGTGGCTCAAAACATAATCAACTATGAATGATTCATAAATCATTTAAATACTTATAGCCATATGTGAATCTTAAATCATGGGAATATGCATTGAAATCTGTAGTTTGTAAACTCTTTAAATGCTGACTATAACGTAAAAACAAAACATGACGTAGGATTTGTAGATCTATGTGCATTTGAAATCAACATGATTAAATCATGCAATAAACAAATTTTCAATTTTAAACTCAGCATCATCTTTCATCATTTTACTAAGATCTTCGCTCTTTTAGTTGCCTTTTGACAAGTGCATGATATTATAAGGTTACTGTATTGATTCATATTATATAAATGTTTAATAATTGCTTACCTACAGTTCAATGTAGGGTGATTTCACAGCATTGTGCATATTGCAGACATAATATTTACAATATTATGATACTCATAATTAAATAAAAAATTTAGTTATTGTGAGTACTAAACCACATTTTAGCTTAACTATATGTCATAAACATATATGACCAATAACTAAATACAGTAGAGAACCGATTATCCGGAACGATCGGGACCATCGCAATTCCGGATAACTGATTTTTCCGGTTTTCTGAATTGCTTCAATATGCCGTTTTTTTAATGTTTATAAAACGAAACTAAAAAATTATTTTGAAATAGTTTTAAAAATAGTAAATAATAATGCACTTAAGTTTAAATAAGGAAAGAAATTATGAAATAAAAATTATATACAGGCTTACATATGTTATTAATGTTATTATTAACATTAATAATATATATAAGCTATTTGTGCTTATGTGAGATTCGTCTACAGACGGCTTTTGATCCGTCCTCTAAATCAGTTCTTTCATCAACTCGATACGCCGTATGCTCTAAATAACAAAATGGGCTCAAAATCTTGCAGGAAAAGAAATTTTTTAATGGAAGAAAATTTATTTCCGGTTCCGAATTTCATTCCGGTTATCTGGTTTTCCGGTTTTCTGATTTCCGGATAAGAGGTTCACATTAATGTACCGAAATATCACAATGCATCAAACTATCATGATATTAGAGTGACGATACATCTTAAAATCGCCCAGTCCTACTCTCGATATAGCATCCTCTTAAAAATGGACTGAATGAAACCTCATCCCTTAAGTGTTATTTTTGTATAATAGCGCATATTACTAAGGCTAATTTTTATCTCATAGGAGTTTCTTGAGAAAACCTGCCTCACTCCAGACTGTAATGGAATAATTATAAAAGTGGAAATTATTGATAAAGAAGGAGCAGTTGACAAAGTGGTTTGTAGCATCTTTTTCAACCTTCTTTAAGTATTTGTAGATTTCCTAGATATTATACGAGTTTCAAATCTTCTTTCACGTAAAGCTCTGTGTTACAACGTAGCAATGAATTACCTAAATTCAGAATACAATGTAAAGATATCATTGTGACCTGTGTTATTTATTTAAATTTGATTTTCTTTTTTTTTTCTTAACAGATAATTAACTTTTAAAGAATATTTTATTTATTTTCAGACTTAAAACAAGTGTTTTAAATGTAATAAATAAACAAAAATAAATATTTTACATGTTTAAAGTAATTGAAATACTTGAGTAAAATTTTAAATGAAGTTTTTAATAATAATATTTTCTTAGCTATGCATACAATAACACTACTTAATTGTCACATAAAATTAACTATCTTGTAAAATGAATTATAGTTAAATTTATCAGCACATTTATTGGTTTAAGACACACAAATTGCAAGTTTGAAACAAAAATTCTGGAAAATTATGAATGAAATACTGTAGAATCCCGATTATCCGACACCCCATCGCCTGATCCTTTGATTATCCGATAATGAGATAATAATCTGAAAATCCAAAGGTTGGATAATAGGACGTCTGATAATTTGGATCCTACGATTATCCGGTGTCTCTTTTGACGTATGATAAAATCGTTTCGAATAACATTTCATCATTATTACAGTTACAGTTAGGAGTTTTGTATACAACATCTTCCTAAAAAAAGTACATGCTATGAATTTCATGATTCTTAGTCCAAAGCTTTTTTCTTTTCATATTCATTTAATTTTTTTCTCAGAAATGTGAATCTATCATAAAAGCTCAGAAACGAACGTCGTATCACTTTTTGCTACATAAGAAAAAAAAGTTTAGATAATCACTGAGGCATTTACCACATTTCTTGTCAGTGTGACCTTGATTACATAGGGCAAACTAGAGATACTTTAAAATTTAGATTTAAGGAACACGATAGATATGTTCATTATCAAGAATTTGAGAAATCTTATATTGCTTCATGTTCTTGGGCATAAATTTAATTTCGACAATGCTAAAATTATTTTCACTCCAGCTACATCAACTTGTCTTGATGCTCTAGACCAGGGTTTCCAACTTATATGAGGCCGAGGGCCACAATTAAAAACACAAAAACAAATGGCGGGCCACAACTTTATCAAAATTTTATGTAGGACTCTTTCATGTTTGAAACAACATTAAATATTACTGTCAGATTTTTACCAAGTTGTACAAAATTAAAGTATTGAATTACAAATTTAAATAAGAAGTAGATTTTTAAAAATATTTCATTGTTATTAATAATATTTTTAAAATATTAAATGAATAATAAAAATTCGGGCTACAATAACTTTAATGCGCACCTATGTATTAAACAAGTAATGTGCAACAGATATCTAATTGTTAAGATATAAAGCTTTAAAAAGGTTGGTATTAAAACTTACATAGTAGCACACATTGAGAAAATTGAGGTTTGTCTGCTGCAACCAAAAGAGAATAGATATTTACATTTAAAATTTACAATTGTGTTTGCAAATATTTTTGTCCAAAATGAGTGGTTTCAAAAAGTTAAATCAGAGAATTTCTACGAGAAAATTTCTTCTACGCACATGCTGAATTATATTCACCAAATACAAAAAAAATGAAATAAAAAAGAGATTTAGATTTGATTAAAAGAGATCACGATTATTTTTGTATTTGAATAAATATTTTCTTGGATGCAAAACCTGAGAAATAACTTTTTGTTGTACTGTTGGTATGTTAAATTTCACAGAAACGAAGAAATTAGGTTTTTATTAACAGAAGAGTATTTTAAACCCATATAGATTTTTTCCGAAAATTGTCCGCAAAAAAAATGACAACTAATATATTTTAGTTCGCGGGCCACAAAAAAGGCTTCGTGGGCTGGATGCGGCACCCGGGCCGCCAGTTAGGAACCCCTTCTCTAGACTTGTTTTATTCATTTGAACACTGATTCCCTTGTTAATGACATTAGTTCCGCTCTTTCTCTCTTGGAAATGTATTTTACTCTGATTTGCCTCTCAGCCACTGTAATTTTTCTGGATCTGTTTTTCTTCTTATTTTCTCTCTCTGCTTCTGGTACTGTGGCAGAATTCTTTCGAGCTTTCTGCAACATAACTCACCATATCATTCTGAAAGATACTTTTAAGTTATAACTAACATATATGTTACTAATTTAAAGAAAGTAACAAAATTGATGTTTATAAAAAGAAAAACAATACATAATTATTTTCATTGAATATGTAATATTTTTGATGGGGAAAAAAACCCACTAATTATTTCCTTCATCACATTTTGCCAAGCATCATCACACTGAAAGAAATATTAAAAATAAATGAATTCGTAGCAGTAATTCCCGAATAACAGACTATGAAATCACGAGAATCGGATTGTTCAAAAGGGGTTGCTCTAATGCGTGTTTCGTTTTAGGATTTATGCATGTTTCTTATTATTTTTGTAATAAATAATATCGAATTTTAAAAAATATATGGAAATCGAAAGCAATAATTGCAACAAAAAAAATTGAATCGTAGCCTTAAAAAAATAACTAATCAAATACACGATTCGAATTTCCCATATGGTCTGAAATATATCGGGATAATTTAAAACCGCCTGAAAATACAATCGAAACACTTAATGAAATTTTTTTTATTTTAAATCATTTTTGTTTCTTTACATTCTCGTCTGGCAAGTCTTGAAAATGGGCGCCCATTTTTGAACTGAAGTTTTCAATCATGTAATATCTTTTCGCTTTAGTTTCTTGGGAATATTGTTTTAAACTTTGTACCACTTTTCAATCGGTATATAAATGCCCTAAATCCTTTTCTTTTCTACTACTCTCTTAAATGGTATTATATAGTGTTTGATATTCTTTATGAAATTGACAGATCTTCTTTCTATTACTAACAAAATAAAAAATGTTCTGTTACCTACAAAATAAACACTTTAAAATTCATAAAAAAACATGTGTATATACTTATTTTATGTTTTTCAATCCAGTTTAGGTTAGTACAAGAAAAAAAATATGCCAAACCAAAGAAACCAAAGTAAGTGAGCTTTTTTTAAAAAAATATGAAATAGTTTATTTAACTGCAAATGCAAAGAGCATGCAGGAATTACACAACAATTCTTACACATTTAAAGAGAAACAGTTATAATCCTGATGTAATTTAATAATCAATTTGTTTCTGGTTTTGACTAACTCTTATCATTCCTGATTTCAACAAGGGATGACGTAATAAATTGATACATCTAATTGATCTTGTCTCAAACCTATTTTTCAATTATATGCATGGACATACTGCATAGCTTTTTTAAAAAGTGCTAAAAGGTATTTATTTTCGTTTAAAGGTGCTTTTTTTATTGGGTGGTAATAAGTGCTTATTTTCGTTTTTTAAGAGCCCTGAAAAGTGCTTTTTTCATTAAATGTTGCTTAATTTTCCTTTTTCGAAAATGAGATTCTTTTCTTTACCATGTCGATTTTTACCACATATTATGCAAAAGCTCAACCGCAATCCATTTCGGCGTACCGTCGGTTCATAGCGTATGAAAGCGCCAATGATAAACTTGAAAGTTCGCATGTGCGTCTATTGAGTTGGGTACGGTGAGATCATTATCTGGCTACATTTTCCACCCTCGGATATCCAAATGAAAAATCTATTGATCTTTTTATAATGGCTGTAAAGTCTAGAAAAATTATTTTGCATTTTGTTAATGTACATATAGTGCTTAAAAATATTTTTGAGTGCTTAAAAGGTGCTTATTTTTTGCTGAAAAATTTGGCTACTCTCACCCTGTTTTAAAAAGTGCTTAATTTTCCCTTTTCAGAAATGAGATTTTTTTCTTCTTGAATTGAGATTTTTGTCACGCACTATGCAAAAGCGTGGTTTTCACTTTGTTCTATTAACGTTCTAACAATTCATTCAAGCAGAATGCATTTCGACGTACTGTTGGTAAGTCGCGTATGCAAGCGCCAATTATTTTGCAAGCTTGATGAAATAATTGAAAGTCCGCTCGTGCATCTACTGAGCTACGTTCCGTAAGATTATTGCATTCTTATGTGTAACTCTGCTGCATTTTGCAATATATTCACAATTGCAGGCTTCATTTTCCACCCTCTAATATCGAACCGAAAAATCTCTATCATTTTATAATGGATAATGTAATCAAGAAAAGAGTTCTTTGTCAATTACTAGTTATTTTATCATGATCATATTAAGTCTTTGAAAATTATTTTGCATTTTGTTAAGAGATTTGGCTGCCCACCCTGAGGAATGAAAGAATTCTGCAAAAAAGCAAAAATCCGCTTTGTTTTCCCAATTTTTAAAATTTTCGACAACGTTCCATTGAAGTAATTTTTTAGGGGTCCTATTATTACAAACCCCCCATTACTGCCAAACTCCAAGTCGCCCAAATAATATCAAAAATTATAAATTTATAATTTTTCATTTATTATTTTTTAGATAATCTATAGATACCTAAGCTATTCTTAAAAGATTAAAAACTTATAAAGAGTGAATTCTTTGAAAAGTATTTAAATTTTTTTACAAAAAAAAATTCTTTGTTGTGTTATTAAAATAGGTTATTCCTTCACTATTATTTTCAGAGCACCTAAGCGAATGGATTCTAAAGAAGAGAAAAGAAAAAAACGACACTCTCACAGGGAATCTGAGAGTGAAAAAACAAGCACTTCAGACGAAATTATCCCAAATAATAAAGAAAATCATGAAAGGGAGAAAAATGAATCTTCTTTAATTCCTCTTTCAGGTAATATAAATACAGAAGTTGACTATTGAATCTACATTTCACTTTATTAACACTTAATATATACCTATTTCTACCATAACCTGTCACATGACCGGACTATATGTTTCTTAATTGAATATATAAAATATGGATGTTCTGAAGGGAATAAATTTTAGAAAAAACTTTATTATAATTTAACAAAATTGTATATTGCCAATTTTTATGTATTACAAACACAAAGAATAACAGGGTGGCCACCCACCTGAAAAACCTGAAATTATCAGGGAATTTTTTTTATACTGGAAAAATCAGAAAAATTGGACAGAAACAGGGATTTTTTTAAAAAAAAGCTGGAATTTTTTCTTTGATTTTTCTTAATTTTACTAATTTAAATTATTTACTAATTTTCTTCATTAAAATTATTTTACCAACTGTTATACCCCCTTTTAGACGAAAATTTATTGCCAAACAGGTGAAATACCATCAACTTAGCAATACTTCGCTTGCATCAAAATTTAGTTCATTATAACCCTGTTAAACTCCCATGGTTTCTTAAAGAATAGATAACCTCATTCCCATAAGGTGACCCGGCTAGCACTCTATCCCATGAGTCAAAGATGATAAAATAACATTAAAAAAATATTTTAAATAAAATACTTTGTAATATTGACACTTTTCTTGTACCCATCCTAAGCTTTATGAGGGGAAAAAGCACATTGACCGGGAAATTTTATTATTTTTACGTGGAAACCTGATTTGAGTGGCCACCCTGAATAAGAATTTTTAATTCATTGCTCCACGCATTTTTTACATGTACAGGGTGTTTCCGTTGTATATATTCCGCAAACATATTTCTTCTAATTANACTTTATGAGGGGAAAAAGCACATTGATCGGGAAATTTTATGATTTTTACGTGGAAAAATCAGGAAAATTTAAAACCTGATTTGAGTGGCCACCCTGAATAAGAATTTTTAATTCATTGCTCCACGCATTTTTTACATGTACAGGGTGTTTCCGTTGTATATATTCTGCAAGCATATTTCTTCTAATTATTATTATTTCTATAATTCTTATAATTATAAGAATTGTAATTCTTATAATTAATATTCTTTCTTCTATGTACTTGTGATGTCTTGGTTCTTTCGACATTTTTCTGGGTAAAAACTAGCATTTACTTGGAAACGAAGTTTAGCTATGAAAATAAAATATAAGCTACTTACCAAAACATTTAGTTTTTGTCTTTTTTTCTGACACAAATTTGCCAATCTAAAATTTTAGATTCTTTCTTGAAATTACTTCTTAAAATAAAACATTTCCTTGTGTAAAATGCTAATGTTTTAATAAATATTTCCACTTTAATTTTTCATAAACTGATCTGAAGAAATGAGTAGTGCTTTTTCTGATGTTTAAAAGAAAATATAAAAAATTTTAATTGAATATTTAAGCTCATTTAAATTAATCTGTTTCTGGTTTTAAATTTACATTAATAAAATTTGCATGATCTCAGATCAATTTCCTATATGTAATTGGAATTTCGTATTAAAGGCATGGTGCGTCTCATTTTTGAAAATGGATTTTTTTTTTTTTACAATTTCGGTTTTTGTCACATAAAGCTTGGTTTTCACATTGTTCTATTCTTTGTTTTTACAGTTCATTCAACCACAATCCATTTCACCTTACTGTCGGTTCGCAGCGTATGAAAACGCCAATCATTTTAAATGTTTTATGAAATACTTGAAGGTCTGCATGTGTGTCTTCTGAGCTAGGTTCGGTGAGATCATTGTATTTTTATGCTCAAGCCTGCTGCATTTTGCAAGATATTCTGAATTTCGGGCTTTATTTTCCACCTTCTGAAATCGAAACAAAAAATCTCTTGATCTTTTTATGGTGGCTAATATGATCGAGAAAAGAATTCTATATCAGAAGCTAGTCATTTTATCATAATCATGTCAAGTCTTTGAAAAATAATTTTGCACTTTTTAATGTGTATAGTGCTTAAAAATATTCTTTGAGTGCTTAAAAGGTGCTTATATTTATAAATCTGAATTCAGCGTGTAAATTTTGTAGCAATTTTAAATTGAAGTACAGTTGTTTCAAGAACCGTGTTATGTACTGTTGAATGTTTGGCTATGCACCCTGAAAAAGTTAGCATCCCCCCCCTCTCTGTATGTGAAGTATATTTTTAAATTATTATATCTGGTTTAGATATTTATGTGAAGCAATGTTTTTTGATATCTATTAACATTTTTATTTACCAAATTTTTTGCAGTTAATGCTGAACCTTTTATCATCATACGAAAAGAAAAATTATGTGATGTAAGTAAAATATTTGTTAATTATTTAACTGTTGGGTATTTAGTTTCCTTCCTTGCCTGTATCGCTTGTAATCGCTCTATTCATTTTGATTGCATCTTATAATACCTAGTAACGATAAAACTAACTAAAGGGTACAGAGCATTCTTAAATTATGTACTGAATATGTTAAAAGCAAACATAAAGAAACACATTTGTAAATATTTACTTAAACATAGTTAAATTTGGTGTCGTTCACGCAATATGTCAGCTTGTTTTCTGCAATTTCAAACTTTCCCATGTAAGCAAAAGATGGAAAAAAAACTTCCTCCACCCCCATGCATATATATATATATATATATATATATATATACACAGGGTATCTGCGCACCTGGAAAGTCTTGAGAAGTCTTGAATTTCGGTAGTGAACAAAATTTATCATGAAGTGTCAAGATTTTAACTATTTTTTTTTTTTTTTAAATCATGAAAAGTCATGGATTTAGGTTGCCAAAAAATATAGTTTTTGAAATGGAATTCACGCCCTCCCCCAATTTCATCCTGTTCCAAATATCTGAATTTGTAACAAAATCCCCACTCACAGTCATATTTGATAAAAATATAAAATGTTTTTATCATGTTCTTTAAAATTTAGGGTGTTCTTTTAAAAAATGAAAAAAAAAAAAACATTATTTCTTGAGCGAATTATCTTTTAAACTTATGCGATTTCAGAATTTTTGTTGTTATTTTTTATTTTATCAATTTAAAATTTTAGCTGAAGTAAGCCAGTCATTGGCGAATTTTTTTATTCCGAAATGAGAACGGAATAATCAGGAGTATTTCTTTCCTTTCTGATGAACAAGAAAGTATCTTTAGAATGTAACTCTGCAGAAAAAAAGTGTAAAATACTATTTGCTTTTGTATTTTTTCTGCTATTTTTTTGTTTCAACTCTTTCTTTACTCTGTTTTTTAAAATCTATAAATATGAAGATGCAAAGTATGACAGTTTTGGTTATACCTATCATTTCAGTGAATGTTATTATAATGCCTTTTTAAATTGTTGTGTTTTTGTCTGAGAAAATAGTAACTTCGTTAAGTCATGAAAAATTCTTGGAATTAGTCATGAATTTGAAAATCTGAAATGTAGCAGATACCCTATACATAGCTGCCAACTCTACTGGATTTTCCAGTAGACTACTGGATTTTCCAGTAGACTACTGGATTTTGCCAGTTTCTACTGGTTTAATAAAAAATCTCCTTGTTTTTGTACATTTTAGAAAATTCCCTACAATTAAGAAAGTTCCCTTAAAAAATCCCTATTGAAATCGAATTTTTGAGCAGATTATTGCTTGCTTTAATATTTAAACAAGTTTTACTAATGCATAAAGAAACGAGCCTTATTTATAAAAATTAGTTACCTATCTTTGATTAATTAAAATTAAGTAATTAATAAAAGACTAACCTATTACTAATTAAAATTAAGAGTAAGCATAATACATAACGTTTCAAATTCATTTAATGTTAATCATAATTGGAAAATATTTCAGTTTTTATTTTGATGACTAAAAATCCATAAAATTCCCTATGTATAAAATATTTCGCACATTTTGTAACAAGTATCAAGAAATTTATATTATTTCGTAAAATCTACTGGATTTTTCCCTATTCATGCTGGCAGCTATGCCTATATATAAGAAAGTCGCAAAGCCCCCTTCTCTTTTGCTTTGACTTTTACAGCCTAATTTTGGTAAGTTTAATGTAATTAAGTTTGTATAAAACCAATGTTTTTTCAATTCATTTTCTTCATTCAATCTTATTTGAGATGAATATCCTTTAGGAATCTTTTATGTTTTTCTTCTGTAGTTAAAACTGTAAAGCTCATTTAAAAATTAATTTTCTAATAATATCTTTCCCCAGACTATAAAATATTTCCATGCGCAATTCTTTCCTAAATTTATTTTATTTTTACATTTTAAAATTTTTTTGAAAGAAATGTGATTTTTAATGTTTTATTTAAGTATTGATCATACTCCTCCTCCCCTCTTGTCAGTTATCACAAACACTCTCCTCCCATTGCATGCGTACGCATACCTGCCAAGTCTCCTGTTTTTTAATGGAGACTCCTATATTTTATGACTATCTTCTGTTTACCTGTATATTCTCAAATTTCTCTATATTTGTAAGAAATTTTTTAAAAAAGAATTTTTTTGTTGATAAATATCCACTGATGACTATCGCCACTTCTGCAGCATTTTTAGTGTTTATAGTTTATAAGTCAAGCATTGATGACTCAGGGAATAGAATTTTCGGTTTTCAATAAGCTGAACCGGGTTCGAAACCCAGCTATGACTGGCTGATACGAATTCCGCATCCAGCCTGCAAAGACGACAGTGCTGACATTAAATATCTTCATTGGTTGACGGATCACTGGTTAGAGTCCCCAGGCTAACCGTGAGAGGTTTTCGATGTTTTCCTCTCCATGTAACTCAAATGCGTGTTAGATCCATCCAAAAGTCCTCCACAAAGGCATATTTCTCCCGATGCATGATCCAGGAGTTTCCTTGTCTTCTGGATTGGGTTCAAAATTTCAGGGCTACGAAGTTGAACATTAGTAGTCGTAAACTCAAAATTGGGTCGAGCTGTTCAATGTTGGTTATGAAATAAAGTATTTTCAGTAATTATAAATAATGGTTTTTAAAAAATTTTCCTTGGTTTACGCTTTATATACATATTTTTTGCTTCGCTGAATGTAAGTGCTTATATTATTTCCGATTTTGAAAATCTCTTTTTGACTTACTTGATTATGCATGATGCATCAAATTTTTACTCATAGCCTAAAAAATGTCGCTAGTGAAATCTCCTATATTTTATTTCTCCAATGTTGGCAGGTATGATTATGTAATGCATAGATGGCCCCTTATGGGTCGATTAGGCTGTAGTTTTCATTTATTTAAGTGTTTATTTTCTTCAAAATATGCAGGAAAATGTATTGCGCACATCTGCGAAATCTAAGGAACTAAAGAAATCCAAACCTGTAACCATTAGCTTTAAGGAATTTTGTAAAGAGAGTGATGCTGCATCTGGGTGAGTTTTCTCTTTTATTGCTCATGAAATCTGTCTCCTTTTCAACCAAACATTCTTTAAAATACGAGTTCAGACAAATCAATTTGTTATTTCTGACAAAAATATTTTTATGCCCAAAGAAAAAAAAAAGAAATTATAGTGTACTCTCAATATCTCAAAGTTGAAAGAACCATTAAAGTGTGTCTACCACTACAAAAATACACTTCCAACTCACTAGTATGTTAGACATGTTGATTCGATTCTATGTTGGGGTACCTTTTCATAGATGAAGGTTTACACGGTCGTTGTGATTCCCTCCCCTCACATTGGTTACCCTCGTGTGATGTGAACACGTCAACCTCGACAGAAACTCCCACTTCAATTTGAACGTGCCTACTTAGATGGATGGTCCACATTGAGCAGTTGACTTACTACTTGTGACTGCAACATTATCCACCTTCTCGCGCTGTTGCTACTCAGTCTCGATCACAGACAACTTCGGCCTGCATGCACTCGACTGCTTATGGCAACACAGGAGCAACCTTGACCGTGAACTTAAAACAGGGTTGCCACAGGCGACTAAAATGCAACTATTTGCAACTATTTTTGGCCTGAGGCGACTATGGCAACTTTTTTTTGCATGAAAAGGCTAAAAAAGCAACTATTTTCAGGAAAAGGAGACTATTGGGAGACTTTTCTGTGCTCATAGAGCTGTTTTTTTTTTTTAAGTATAAATTGGGTTGACAACCTGTGGTCTGCTGAAGCTTCTGAACACAATGAATTTCTTTTTCTTAAAATCTAAAAGAATTTGAAAATTTTGAATTGCACTTTTGAGTCCTCACTTTTTAATGCGCCCAATATGCACAGATTTCATAGTAAATTCATTTTGTGTTTTATCACTTTTTCAACGGTTATTGCTACAAAATTCTGCACGATTTGTAAAAAAAAAAAATTTAATAAGTTATTATGATGTGTGAATTTTGAATTTGAGTAATCACCTATCACAATATGTGTATATATATATATTAACTAAACTCAGCGGCTCGACAGCCCATAGAGGGTTAAGGTCTACTGTGCCCATCTCAGTTTTCCAGACCTTTGGGCTCTAGGGTGCAGGAGCAGATGTTCCGGTTAGGTGGTCAGCCGAACGCGAAACCCCCAGTGTTTAGTTCCCAAGCATGCTTGGTACTCATTTATCGACCCACTGAAGGGATGAAAGGCTGAGTCAACCTTGCCCGGCCCGAGGGTCGAGCCAGGGACCTGTGGCACGACATTGCGAAGCGCTACCGCTCAGCCACCGGGCGTCATATATATATATATTTGCTGAATTAATTATTGATAAAAGAAAAAAGTTTTAGAAAAAATCGTTTTTTTTTTAATGAAAAAGTATTTTTTTTAATGAATTCTAGTAATTAAAAGTATTTAATTTTCTGCAAACAAATTTTTTTAGGTAAAAATTTAGTGCTAGAACTCTAACATTTATATAAAAATTATCATATTTGCTACCAACTTGACTAAATGGATCATGGTATATGACAATTAAGTAATTTTAGTAATATGATTGAAAATTTTTGTTCTTCATAGTTTATGGCTACTATTTTCACGCTTTAGGCTACTAAAAGGAAATATTTTGTTCATTTTTTTCTGTGGCAACCTTGTAAAACAGTTCTCACGATCAGCACTCAAAAGTATGCAAAGCTGTATTAAGATCAAAAGTATGGTGATCTTAATACAGCTCTCCCAGCTTCTTACTAAAACAACAATGACTCAGCTAGTGGTATCCTGTTCATCGAGCGCTATCACAGATGAAGTTCAGGTGGGGGAGTACTGTAGTGTGTCTACCTCTACAAAAATACAATTCCAGTCCCTAGTATATAAGACAAGTTAATTCGATTCTATGTTGGGGTTCCTTTTCATAGATGAAGGTTTACATGGTCGTTGTGACTCCCTCCCACAACCATAATTTTTTTTTTGGAATAATGATTTTTTTTATAAGGCAAGTTCAGAACCAAATATGTTATAAGTTTTGTTTCTGTTTTTTAATATTGTTGCGAAAGTTGATGCGATAATCACTTGCAATTCATCCCTATTTTCCACCTTTATCTACAGCCTAAAAAATCTTTTTTTTTTTTTTTTTTTTTTTTTTTTTTTTTTTTTTTTTTTTTTTTTTTTTTTTTTTTTTTTNTTAGAAATTTCCATTTTATCACACACGTTTTTCTATAGCTCACTTAAACATGCGCAGAAAAGTCTGATAACAAGACACATGCTTAAAATATATATGTGCAGTCCTGCCAAGTCTCCTGTTTTTTAAGGAAGACTCCTGTATTTTATGACTGTCTCCTGTGTTCCTGTATATTCTCAAATTTCTCCGTATTTGTTGAAGAAATTTTTTTTTAAAAATTGGCAATAAAATATCCGCTGATGGCAAAAATAGTTTAAGTAATTATAAATAATGGTTTAAAAAATTTCTTTTTTGTATACATATTGTTTACTTCTCTAAAAGTAAGTGCTTATATTATTTCTGATATTAGATTGGGTTCAAAATTACAAGGCTAAAGAGTGGAACATTAGTAGCCAGAAACCGAAAAAATTGGGTCAACGGTCATAAAACAAAATAGTATAAATAATTATAAATAACGATTTAAAAAAATCTTCTTTAGATTAAGATTTATATACATATCTTTTACTTGGCTAAGTGTTAAGTGCTTATATTTTTTCCTATTTTGAATTTCTCTTTTTGACTTACTTGATTGGCTTACTTGACTTACTACTTGATGCATCAAAACTTTACTTGTAGCCTAAAAAATGTCACTCATAATATTTCTGTTATTTTATTTCGCCAATGTTGGCAGGTCTGCGTGTGGTAAATAACTGGCGAGACTAGTTGAAAAAGAACAGTTATTTCTTCCATCGCCAGTCTCTTTCAGTGAACGAGCAGTGCGCTGTAACGTAACAGTGTGACAACTGAGCTGAAAGCATCAATTTCTCGCAACTGAGCTAAAAGCATCAATTCCTCGAGAGGTAATGCTAAAATGTTGATGCTTGAGAGTGTTGTTCTTTTTTGTGTAGTTGAAAAAGAGAGTTCTTTTCTGAGAAGAGATATTTTTTTTGGGTAATATTTTGTGATTTTTCGTGTGAATGTTTAAATAAATTGTTTGGTACAACTCACGTCTTATTTCTGGTTGTTGTGACACAACAGAATTTTATATAGTAAGAGTAGTTGATTTAAGGTAGTCAGTGATTGTATATGTAGTTTTTTATCAGTTGTAAATTATGGCTTTTCTGAGAGTTCTTTTCTGAGAAGAGATATTTTTTTTGGGTAATATTTTGTGATTTTTCGTGTGAATGTTTAAATAAATTGTTTGGTACAACTCACGTCTTATTTCTGGTTGTTGTGACACAACAGAATTTTACTGGTGGCAGCGGCGGGATATAGTAAGAGTAGTTGATTTAAGGTAGTCAGTGATTGTATATGTAGTTTTTTATCAGTTGTAAATTATGGCTTTTCTTAATAAAGCGAAAAAAGTGGATTTGATAGAATTGGCCGACGAATTAGGTGAATCTGTTCCACCTCAAGCAAATGTTTGTGAAATTAAAAAAATAATTCAAACTAGTAAACATTATGAGGTTGAGGATGTAAAGATGTGTTTGACTCGTATAACGGAGGAGAGAATTAGGCGAGAAGAACTTGAAAAACAAGAACGGCGAGAAGAACTTGAAAGACAAGAACGGCGAGAAGAACTTGAAAGACAAGAACGGCGAGAAGAACTTGAAAGACAAGAACGGCGAGAAGAACTTGAAAGACAAGAACGGCGAGAAGAACTTGAAAGACAAGAACGGCGAGAAGAACTTGAAAGACAAGAACGGCGAGAAGAACTTGAAAGACAAGAACGGCGAGAAGAACTTGAAAGACAAGAACGGCGAGAAGAACTTGAAAGACAAGAACGGCGAGAAGAACTTGAAAGACAAGAACGGCGAGAAGAACTTGAAAGACAAGAACGGCGAGAAGAACTTGAACGGCAACATCAATTGGAATTGCGTAAACTCGAATTAGAAGCAAATTCTCAAATTCAGCACCAAAACAGACCGGTATCAGGTGAAACAAATCATAAAATACAGATTTTACAAATAACACCAAAATTTAATGAAGGTAAAGATGAAATGTCGTTGTATCTGATAAATTTTGAACGTCGAGCAGAAATTGCACAAATTCCTAAAGATGAATGGGTGCCTTACCTATTGAGCGTAGTACCACCCGACATTTCAAATATGTTGGCGAGAGAGTCTCCTAATGATGCCAATAACTACGACTTTGTAAAAGAATTGATTCTTAAGCAATATAAGCTTAATGCAGAGGAACTCAAACAAAATTTTTATCGACATTTTAAATCACCTGAAAAATCTTGGCGAAATTTTGCACAAGAATTAAATTGCTATTTTAGCGAATGAGTTTCTGAAGTAAAAATTACCACTTTCGATGACCTTAAGAGTTTGATGGTTACCGAGCAAATGAAACGTCATGTACCAAATGACATGAGAGATCATTTTCTTGAAGATTGGATGGAATTGAATTCTTTTTCCTAATTAGCAGGAAAATTGGACGACTATGAAAGTTTAAAAAACAGTTTCAAGGAAAAGTCTGTGTCTTATAATCGAAGTAACCAAGATAATTCTTGGCGATCTCTGAACCAAAGTGATACCAGAACTGAAGAAAAGTTGACTTAGCAGAAAAATAATGTTAAAGAAAATGTTCGTGAAAGAGAATTTGAAAGAAGAAGACAGCTTAGATGCTACAAATGTGGTTCTTATGATCATCTACGCCCTCAATGTCCCAAGGCGAAAACAAATTCAGAAACTGTGGCTTCGCTGCACGTTTCGGAACCAAGGTTTCCTGATATAATGACACCATATACGAGCATTGGCGTGGTAAATGGCGTTGGCATTTCAATACTACGAGACACTGGCTCAACCTCGGATTTAATTCCTAGGAGATTTGTAAAACCTGAAATGTACACGGGTGAATTTGTTTGGATAAAAACTCCAATACAGGAAGAATCATTTTGTTTTCCATTAGCCGTAGTTGAATTAAACTGTAAGTTAGGAAAAGTGGTTACTAAGGCAGCTGTATTGGGTGATTCACACAACTCACATCTTATTTCTGGTTGTTGTGACACAACAGCGCTCTACTGTCCTTCTTTCCTCTAAAATGCTTCGTTTTGAGGAAATTTGTTATTTTCCCCTTTTTTAACATTCAGTTTGAAATCAGCCAAAATATCCTTGAAGGATGTTGAGACCTGTTACTCTTGTATTTAGTTGAAATTGTCAGAATTCTTATAAAGATTTTTCCGGAAAAATTCCTTTTCTACTTCAAAAAAAATTGTAATAACGAGGTTTTGCAAAGAAACTCTTCGACATAGGAATTCAAATTAAGGCTAGTTGGATGTGTAATGTGATGGGTAAAAATATTTTTTTGACATAGCAAGGTTTTCGAGATATTGAAGGCATACTGTAATTATATTTAACAAGAGAAATGAATTATATAAATGCAAGTAAAAAAAAAGTCTATTTCAAAAACAATTCTTCAAATCCTTTGCAATAGACATATTTAGTTTTGGTCTTAAAATTATTAATTCTTCCTTAAAGCATAAGATTCAATGACCATAAGTTGTCAACAGTTACAAAATTATTGTTCCTATCTATGATTGTTCACAAATAGACTCTATTTGTAAGAATGCCAGGTTTTTCATGTTTAAGTGGGGTTTTCTCAAAAGAGAAGGCAGGGATAAGTACCTAATTTTAAAAATGCTTATATTGATATTAATACAGTCGGACTTCTATTTGACGAACTTCCATTTTACGAATTTCTCTATTTTACGAATTTTCTCGAGGAACCAAGAACATTTTAGAAATTTCTTCGTAACATAACTTACATATAGCGAAGTGAATTTTCTATTTAACGAATTTTTCATTGAGATCCACTTTCCCTATTTTTCAAAATATTTCTTAACATTTCAAACTTGTTCATGCAATTTATGGGGGAAATGACCTTGAATTAATCTTCGAAGCCACTGCTTTATGAAATGTATTACTGTTTTCTCTAAAATTTATCTTAAAGAAAGCAGTAATTTCTCTTTATCTTTTTGTTTGCATTTCAAATGAAAAACTCAGTTCAAATTAACGGATTTTATCCGTAGCAATTAAACTTAAGAACGCATGTGGTAATGTATGTTTAAAATTACTTTTATAATAAATGCAACTATAATTTTATGCATAAATTTAGCCTTTTTTTAAGCTGAAAATGTGTATAGCATGATAGTGTAATGTTTTGTTCTATTCTTGCTTTCCATGCAGATTTCTTTTATGGTTAAGATTTATAAAATAGTCAATACTAGTTTACAAGATAAAAGTGCATTAATTGCAATTTTAATTATGTCTAGTGTTTATGAATTTAAAACCTTTTTTGTGTTTAAGTATTTTAAAAGGTGATTTTCTATTTAACGAATTTTCCATATAACGAAATTATTATCTGGATTTAATAACTTTGTTAAATGGAGGTTTGACTGTAATTAAGTTTAATTTTATGGTTTGACTTAACATATAGGTGATTAAAGTGTAATTAATAATTATGACAAATAAATTGTCTGAAAAAAGTTTCTTCTGGCATCACACATTTGAAACGCATTTTAACACAGGATTACTTTTTTTATATATTTTAATCTCAAGAATCTTTTTGCATAGAAAGCTAATCAAAAGCACCGACTAATCAATGGCCATAGAGTCAAATCTAGATTGTATTATAAATACTGATAACCTGATCGATTTATAATGTATTTCCTCTGTCTGTGTTTATTTTGTTTTAAAATCCTTATGAAATAACTTTTATTGTACCGTCATGTGGGGCTACTTTGTGCAGTATTTCGCAGTTTTTGAACTTTGACATGTAAAAAGACTATGTTAATTCAAACTTTAGTAACATCTATCGATATTATATTCATAACTGGACTCAGACGAGTGAATTTGATCAATATTGGCATTATTTGTATGTAATATTTACAAATAATAAGTCAAAACATACCTTGCACAAAGTAGCCCAAGAGGGGCTACTTTGTGCAATGATAGGAATTCAGTTTAATAATCATGTTTTTAGTAAAATATTGATATAAAATTTTTAAAAAAGTTAATTTTTGACATTTTTAATAACAAAAACATCAAGATATGTAAAGATATTAGTTTGAAAATAATTTTCAGCGTTAAAAAACCATTTTTTTTAAAGAATTTTTTCTTAAAAAGAATGCTTATTTCAAAACATTTGAGTTTAAACAAAAGGAAACCATATACATTTTTGAACATTGAAATGGATGAAATTTCAAAAATAATAATTATTACATATTCATTAACATTTATAATATTGATAAATTTGAACATAACATGCTTGAATGAACATGACAGAACTTGCTCTTCAGTTTCTGTCAAAATCACCTGATGTCCTATAAAATATATTTTTATGTGTTAAATCGTTTGATTAATTCATTAGAAAAATCTTTGTAGAAGAAAAATAATAGTTTACCAGCACGTTTCACGTGTTTCTTGTGAATTTTATTAGAGATAGTATTTCTGTGGATTTTGTACTTCCGAGAAGCTTCTGCAATCGACATACCACCAGCAACTGCTTGCAAACATTGTTGCAGCTTTTCTAAAGTGTAATCACGGTAGTTTCTCGTTCCAGGTATTTTTTTATAACGTCTGACCATTTTTCTGTCGAAAAAAAAAACGAATGAAACTTTGCACAAAGTAGCCCCAAAGTGCATTTTTTTTCATTTTCCGTTTATTTGTTATTAATTTTCAAATTTTTTTAACGCTAACATGAAATAATTGTTTATTAATATATAAATAAAAAATTTTGCACTTACAACAATTGTTTTAACAAGGTCTTTGCATTTCATAGCTAAAGTTTCCTCGCACACTTCTCGACGTTCTCGGAAAGTTGTTGACATTGGATAAACAGAACACACTCTGAGATTGTTTTAAAATTCGAAAAAAATGTTTGTAGTAATAGAGGGGACTTCTATCTTCAAATTCCACGCATTTGTAACGTGAAAAAAAACATAATACTGAATAGCAGCACTTGAAAAGTGCCAAATTCGAATTTGCACAAAGTAGCAACGGTAGTATGTTTTATACTCAAATTATTCTCTTTTTTTTATGAAACCTATACATTTTTCTTCATGAATTCCACAAATAATTTTTCTTTTCACATTGTTTCTAGTTTTTTCAAGGTTCATTTTTTTTATGCTAGACTACATATATATTTCAATAAAATAGCCCTTTAATATAACAGAGGATTAAAAAGAAATCAATTTTAGAAAAACCCAGTTTTTCAGAGTGCGTTTTACCCAGTAAAACCCGTCCGGGTTTTTCTCCACCCTTAGTAGGTGGGTTTTTGGCCACCCTTAAATAGAGGAAACTTTAGTTTGAAAACTGGTTTAGTCAAAGACTAGGAGTAAAAAAGTATTAATCTAAGAATTAAATAATAAAAAATAATATATTAGTGTAAAAAATTCTATGTTTTTTATCGGAATATGTTTTTAAATTACTATCTTTTGTTCAGCCAAGATGTGCACATGGTTTCATATCAACAAAGTGAAAACTATTCCTATGTGCAAGAAGAATGGCCCCAATGCAGTGAATTGTGAGTACCAAGTTTTGCTCAGTTGATTGACTCATCTTCTGTTTTGGACTCTTTTGTTCTTTTAGGGCATTTTTACTTTTTTCCCCCTCCATTTTAGGGATTTTTTGAGATTTTGAGTTTTTTCAATTTAATTTTTCTTCTTTTTTGCAAGTTTGTTTCTGAGTTCAGTGAAAATATATTTTTTATTGACGGGTTAGGGTTTTTTTTTATTGACAGGGTGCATAGCGTTTGCAAAAAGTGCTTAATTTTCTATTTTTCAAAATGAGATTTTTCCTTTACCTTGTTGATTTTCTCTACGAATTATGCAAAAAGGCACAGTTCACATTGTTCTATTCAGTGTTTTCACAATTAATTAGAAACCAAATCAATCTTCTTCGGCGTATTGTCAGTCCGTAGCGTATGAAAACGCCATTTGTTTTGCATGAATAAAAATTCCATGATTTTTGACAATTGTCAAAAACAATGCCAAAAGTTTTTTTTTCTCGACATGTAGGTTAAAATAAGATTAAACTGCCAAATGTGAAAAACTTTCCTACCTTGCCTAGTAATGATATTTTTTAAAGTGCTTGAAAGTATTTTTTGAGTGCTTGAAAAGTGCTCAAAAGGTGCTTATTTTTTGTTGAATAATTTCGCTACGTACCCTGATTGATGATTACAATACTTGGTTAAGGTACTATTCATCTCAGAACAATTTCCAAGTAACATTTATCATTTTGTTTCCTTAAAGCTTGCTGATTTAACATCATTAAATTCCACTTTTTTAAGAAACTGTTTGTATAATGATTTTGCTTCCCTTTGTGTAGTAATACAGTTTTTGTTTGTAAAACTGTTGCATTATACCAATCGGAGGAAAAAAAAATTATATTTTACTAGATGAGTCACAACCCCTGTTTTCATTATGTGTCAGTGTCTTAATTGTTATATGTTACTTTGTAGTGGAAGTGTAATACATCTTGTTTTGTGACTCATGTATTTTTTAGGTCCTCCAACTGTCATGCATCCCAAAAAGAAGACATTTCAGTGATAGAAGAAAATAATGCCACCACGCAACACCTTCCAACTTTGGATTGTGATCCATTAGAGATTGATGACTTTGATGCCATTAAAAACAATTTATATAAGTAAAGCACCTTTCTTATTTTTGTAAATACAGTAGGGAACCGATTATCCGGAACGATAGGGGCCATCGCTATTCCGTATAACTGATTCTTCCGGTTTTCTGAATAGCTGCAAAAAGCCGTTTTTTTATTGTTAAACCTGACTAAAGAAAAAAATATTTGGAAATCTTAAAAAGAAGAAAAAACGATAAAGTAATACACTAATGATTATTTCCAAAATGATGGTAAGGTAAACATCTATCAAAAAAGAAAGAAAAATCCTAAAATCTTATAAGGAAAAAAAAAAAAAAACATTTTTAAAACGGTGGGAAAATTTATCAAATTTCGTTCCGGTTTTTTGGTTTTCCGGTTTTCTGATTTCCGGATAACGGGTTCTGTTCTGTATTTTGGCTTCCCTATCCCTTTGACCCACTTCTTGTCATGTGCCATGCTAAATTATATAAATGTAGGCTGGTTCAGAAACAAAATGTGTCATAAATCTTGCAGCATAATTAATTTTTTAACATTAATTATGTTTTTCAATGACATTTATGAGCATAACCGTAATAATGATTGTCTAATTTTTGGTCTGTCTATAGTTACCCAATTTTTGGCAATATGTTGGCACAAATGACAGCTATAGCCATCCTGCATAGTTTAATTAAATGAAAAAAGTGCATCAGTTAATACATTTATTTGTTTGTTTCTGTGTGGATAGATTTTTTTATTCTGTAAGTATTTTTTCTTGAATTAAGTAAACACAATAACATACCTGCCAAGTCTCCTGTTTTTTAACGAAGACTCCTGTATTTTATTACTATCTCCTGTTTACCTGTATATTTTCAAATTTCTCAGTGTTGAAGAAATGTTTTTAAAGAAAATTTTGGCAATAAAATATCCACTGATGGCAAAAATACTTCTCTTATTCCTCAATAGATAGTGCTATTGCCAATAGTGTTGTATCTTTTGTGTTAATAGTTTAAGTGCCCTTTGCAGTCAGGCTAACTGTGGGATGTTTTCGTGGTTTTCTTCTCCATGTAACACAAATGCAGATTAGTTCCATCAAAAAATCCTCCTCGAAGCCAAATTTCTCCCAGTACTTGATTGATCCAGGAGTTCCCTTGTCTTCTGGATTGGGTTCAAAATTACAAGGCTGCAGAGTTGAACATTAGTAGTCGTAAACCCAAAATCGGGTCGTCTGTTAAAAAGCAATTGTAAAATAATTTAGGTAATTATAAATAATGGTTTAAGAAATCTTCTTTAAGATTTATATAAAAAAAATTTATTTTTTTTTTGCTAAATGTAAGTGCTTATATTATTTTGATTTTGAATTTCTCTTTTTGACTTATATGATTTTCCATGATGTATCAAAACTTTACACATGGCCGAAAAATATCGCTAGTAAAATCTCCGTTATTTTATTTCTCCAATGTTGGCAGGTATACAATAATTAAGTGATGAACAAAATTAACCAAATTAAAAGTGTGTATGTTAAGACAAAGAAGTGTTAATCGTGTTAAGACAAGGGTCATCTCTTTTCCAGTTGAATTATTCTTAAAAGCATTGCTTTTAATCAGCTTGTTTCATTTGAATATGTTGTATTTTGTGTCTTACTTTGAATTGATGTGCTTTAAATGTTTTGATTCCAGCTACCTGGATGAGTTCTTAACACGAAACGGTCCTCTTTCCGTTAAAAATGTGAGACTCATCAGAGAATTGGAGACTTTTCCTACCGAGGCTAACGTGGTGATAGCCAGGTACGGTGGCATCGCAGAGTTTTTAAAAAATGACATCGAGTACAGATTTGGTATCGTCGACGACTTTTTCATATGCTCGAGGAACGACTTGGCCGATGCTTACAAATTGAGCAGGAGCTCTGGTGTGGTTGGAGCTGATAATGCTGATTTACTTGAAGAATATGCAGATCACACTTCAAGCTTAAATGGAAGTTTTAGCCACATAGTTCCCACTCTGAATCCTGATGCCAAAGAATACAGGCCATCTTCCGTCGCTTCGAGCTCTACGAATTCTTACACATCTCTGCCCGAGGAGATTCCTCCCGATTCTAAAACCGAAAAAGCAACACGCCCTCTCTCCTCCTCCCTCATGTCGACCATATCGAAACTGCGGCAGCCGATTGCTGTGGACGACGAAGGCGCCAATAACTTCTTGCAAGACCATACGGGTGGCAAGTCGCAGAAGGAAAGCGTCAAGACTTTGGCTGAGAATTGCATCGGTGCCTTGAAGCTTTATTTCAGTGACGAAATGGAATCTCAACGTGCTTATATTGACTCTTGTATTAAACCTTATAGGATTGCTAATGCAGTGGACAAAAGCAGCAAAGCTCTACAGACTGAGGCAATAGTGGTAAGTATCTTATGCTGTTGCAGTTTCTCTCGCAGTGGCCTTTTTGCCATACAAAATAGAAGAAACTTTTAAACAGGGTTGCCACTCCTCGGGGAGATTAGGGAAAATACAGGGAATTTAAAAAATCACCTAAAATAACAGAGAAAATGCAGGAAATTGCGAATTTTGTTTAAAAACCAGGGCTCGAAAAACCGCCTGTCCTCGGCGGTCAAAAATTCCCCGCGGACAACGAATTTCTCGAATCCAGCGTCCGCGCGGACGGCCATTTTCCCCTTAATGTTCATGATACGTTTTCAATTTTTTTTTATCTTACAAGAGTCTAGCGCCTCACTTCTAAAATTACCCTCTAATCTCGAAATACAGCAACATACTGCTCATGGTGGAATGGAAGTTTTCTCTGTCTGGGAGTACTGCAGCGGTTGAAAGGGGCTTTTCAGCAATGAACTTACAAAAAAAAACACATTACGTACTGGTCTTAAACAAGAAGCGTTAAACGCAATTATGAACATCCACCTAAAAGAAAAAACCCTTTCAGATTTCTGTGCAGAAACCTCTGTAAATCATTGGCTTGATTGTGGAACTGGCAAACGTCATATTTGATTCATTTAAAAAAGGCAGTACCATCGGATAAATTGACGGATAACTTAACCTTTGTTATTTAAATTATTTCATCAAAGAAATAAATTATTTTATAAAAGAAATACTAGGTTCCTGTTTGTAACCTAGTATTCCTTTTATTACTGTATAATGCAATCCTGGTATGTGTAATCCTAGTAACTACTAATTCATTGTGCAATTTATATAAATGTTTGTAATAAATGAGAGAAAATTATATTTTTATTTATTTAGAAGCGACGGGTTAGTTTCAAAGGAGGACGGGTACATTGTTGGACAAGCCATCCTCAGGGACGGGTAAAATTTCTGAGTGTTTTCGAGCCCTGTTAAAAACTTAGTTGACTAAAATCATATTGTTGCATTGAAATTTCCTAATTTTTATTGTATAGAAAAAATACAAGTATAAGCATTTAGTGAAATTATTAGGGTGATGGTTCAGTGGTTAAAAGTAGTAAATTGCTTAAAACTTGAGTTTGATCCTCCACCAGGGTTGCCACTCTACCGGGAAAATATAGGGAATTAAAAAATCACCTAAAATACAGGGAATTTTGATCTTTTTTTCTTTACAAACTGAGAAAATACAGGGAATTTTGTTTCCTATTTTTGTCTTTTAAAAATTAGTGACCGCTCTAAGTGCAAATGTATAGAATATTTAAGGATCATATTTCAGCTATATTAAACTTACTATAGCATTATTTGTTTTAAGTATGTTCAGTTTTTTTCTTTTTTTAAGCAGTTGTAACTAGTATAGTTAGTCAAATACGGCTCAGACAAGAGCACAGTGATTGTGTTTTTCCTTTTAATGTATTGTGTATAATACAGGGCTGATTGTGCTCCAGAAAAAATCCGGATTTCCGGATTTTTCGCAATGGTGATCCGGAAGTTTCCGGAGATCGAAGGTCCAAACGTTTCAAAAAATCATTGATCACAGAAGTTTCCGGAAATCAAATTTTCAAAAGTAGAACTTAAAAACACAGTTTATTTTATTTGTTTGTAAGGGAGAGCCAGAGAGATACTTTATAAGCTTACATTCATGATTAATATTCATTCTTTATCAGTAAATAGTTGTTCTAATCATAAACTCAAGAAAGAAAGACATATTTGTAAATTTATAATTACTTCTGCAGGTATAGTAATAGGTATGTGTAAAATTTTAAATATATTTTAAGTAAACTAAGAAATATCAAGAAAAATTAAAAAAACCTGGTTTAAATTTTTTTCTAATTTTTGAATTTAAACTTTTTTTTTTTTTAACTCAAGAAATTTTCCGGAATTTTGACTTGGGCTCACAGTCACCCCTGATAATATGTACAATTAAAACACAGGAAAATTTTTTTTCCAGATTTGAATGGTAACCCTGATAAATATCTTATATTAAAACAGTTTTTAGACTATTTATGGTTAAAAATAGCATTAATTTTCTTGCCATTTAAAATTATTTTTAAATAAGCAAAACCTAATAATATTTTTAATATTTAATACATAATTCCTTTGGTAATCTGTCAGATGATAATACAGGGCTGCCACTCAACAGGGAGAGTAGTAAAAACCTGGAAAAATACAGAGAATTAAAAAATCACCTAAAATAACAGGGACAGTGCAGGGAATTTTGAGTTTTTCTATACCAACTGGGAAAATAGAAGGAATTTTGTTTTTTATTTTCGTCTTTTAAAGAAAGGTGACCAATCAAAGTGCAATCTGCAGAATATTTAAGGATGATATTTCACCCATATCAGGGTTGCCACTCCAGGGAAAACCTGGAAAATACGGGAAATTTAAAAATCGCCTGAAATAATTGGGGAAAATGTTGGGAATTTTGAGTTTTTCTTTAGAAACTGAAAAAAATACAGGGAATTTTATTTCTTATTTTTGTCTTTTAAAAAGTGGTGACCACTCAAAGCGTAATCTATGGCATATTTAACCATGATATTTCAGCTATACTAAACTATTTCAGCTATACTAAACTATTTCATTTACTATAGCATTATTTAAGTATGTTCAGCTGTTCCTTTTTTCTCTCTCTAGGTTTTTTCAGCAATTATAACTAGAATAGTTAGCCCAATATAAAGCTGACACAAGAGCACATTAATTGTATTTCCTCTTAATATATTGTGTATAGTATGTATAGGGGAAACACGGGAAATTTTTTTTCCCAGATTTGAGTGGTTACTCTGTGATAATTGGTTGTAAAATTTTTGTATTAATTAAGTGGAGATGAACTAAATTTTTGTTTCAATCAGTTTGGCATTCACATTGTTTTGCTTTCTATCTCATTAGTAAAAATCGTGTAAAATAATCATATATCAAGTTGTGAGGGTGCTTGTACTTCCAAATTAGTTCAAAATTTTCAAGTTTTGAAGCATTTTAGACACCTTATTTCCGATAAGAAAAATAGTTTCTGGGTTTTATTATCCCCATCATGCTTGAATCTACCATTGTTCTCTTTAACTTTGTAGAAGATATGAAGATCCCAAAATCATTACGAAATCAGTTCCTTTCTTATAATTTATCTTCTGCTGTAGTTTTTTTTTTCTTGGGCGGGGAAGTTTAAATTAAAGATGAAATCTACAAATTATAAATTAAGTAAAAAGTTTTTAAAAAAATATTAAAGAATCAGTTATTAATCTCAGATTTTAACTATAAAAAAATCTTTTTGACTAAGAGATCTATCTTACATGACATGTTAAAGTCTTCTAGATTTGGAATTATTTTCTTTCTAATAAAACTAATTACTACTTTCAGGAACTCACACGTACAATACTAAAAGGTTGAGAAAGCACTGAACTAATAAAAAACACTTTAATTAAAATCAAAACCTGTTTGAGTCTCTAACGCAAAAAATAATTTTCCTTCGATGAAAGGGTTTCTAACCAGGAAGTGAGGCCGCACTATGCTTATTGAAGGTGGTAGCAACGGTGAAAAATTTGATTCTTTTCTGATTCTTCCTTCTCATTCCAATAATAGGCAAAATAACAAAATTCTCAGCGCCATCTGTTTAATGAATCAAGCTCCAAAAGTGACTGACGCTGATTAAGTGTGAATACTCGAACCTACTCATAAGTATTATGAACCATGTGCTCATTTCATGTGGTGCAACATGTTAATGGAAAAAAAAGAATTAAAACTATTAAATTGCATTAAAATTAATTCAAGCAAGTCCAACCCACCTCTCCCTATAACATTTTCTCATCATCATCATAGTTGGCCAGACAGCTCAGTGTCAGCCAATGCCTTCTTCTGAAAATTTCTCCATAACGACTTCCTATTTTTCTTTGAACTCCAATTCTTTTCATGTCATTTCCAATGCAGTTAGAAGCCGTTGTGGCTCAGGGGATAGAGCGTTCGCCTTCCAATGTGGTGAACTAGGTTCTAATCCCAGCAATGACTGGTTGATTTGAAATCCGCATACGGCTTGCACTGACCTAAATGCTGATGAAATATAATCTCAGTGGTAGGCTGATCATGGGTTTGAGTCTCCCTGTCGTCAGGTTAACTGTTGGAGGTCCTAGTGGTTTTCCTCTCCGTGTAACGCAAGAAATATGAGTTAGTTCCATCAAAAAGTCCTCCACGAAGGCAAATTTCTCCTAATACTTGATCCAAAAGTTCCCTTATCCTCTGGATTGGGCTCAAAATTATAAGGCAGCAGAGTGGAACATTAGTAGGCATAAACCCATACTTGGGACGGCTGTTCAAACGCCGGTTATAAAATAAAATGAAAATAAATAAAATCTCATTTTCTCTTAGTTTAAGTAAAATGATCTTAATCTAATAAACAATTCAATAATCACTGAATTTTTAAAATTTTGAATTATGGGGTTGTTTAAAATTTTAAAAAATAAACCAAATTAAAATTTTAAACTAAATATTTAATTTAACAGAAGTTGTAAAACTAGTAATAGTCGTAAATAGTCACTATGTGAAATCGCTAAATATGTTTCTAATTATGTTTTAAAATTTAATTTACTTTATTTAGTACAGAATATTTTATTTAATACTCTGGATTTTTCGCTAACTGCAATCTTGAAGTTACCGGAAATCCAAGGTCTAGGAGTTTCAAGAAATCATCGATCACATTTATGTCTACAAATTCCTGTATATTTTATTTAAAAATATTCAAACTAGAATTTATTTTTGGCATCTCTTTCATTCGTAAGTATTTTTTCTTTTAGAATAATGAATGTGATTAGACATAAAAATAAACTTAATAATTATTCATTTAAATTACGCTGCATATAATTTATTTAGGATTTCATGTTTTTAAAAATATCAATGTGATTTTAATTTCTGAAGACATTAATTTTTTGAAATACATGGTAATGATTTTACTCAAGAAATTTTCATGATTTTTTAGTTGGGCTCACAATCACCCCTTTTAATGTAATAATTCCCTTAAATAGTAATTTTTTATTTTAACTTAATTTGTAGTTTATGTTTCGTTCGGAACTCATGTTTCTGATGTTTCATATTTTAATGCAAAATTCAGTTTTTTTCTAACATGTCTGATACTATTCATATGATTATATAAACTTATGTATTGCCTTTAATTTCCTTCCTAGGTAAAAACTGAATCAAAAGGTACCTGGAAAACAGATGATGAGTTGAATGATTTGAAGAAAAGAGTTCATCAATTAACTGAAGAGAAAAAAGAATTAGAAGTTGAAAAAACTTTAATTGAAACAAAATTATCTACAGAAATGGATACTGCAGCCAAATGTAATAAAAAATCATTAGTAGAAATTGAATACTTGAAGAAAGAATTGGTAGACTCCAATCTACTTTTACAGGTATACTTTAATAAAAAGTTTAGCAATTCGTGCGAGGAATGTTTAAAGCAGTTTCTTTCAGTATCTCTAAATTGTTGTGTTTGTATAATATGTAAAAGGAAATCTAGAAATCAATTACTTGTTTCATATTTTTAAGAATAAGGAACCTTTACAAAAAAAAAGTCACTGTCCCGCAGTGGATTGATGGTAAAGACACGGTACGGTGCCCACTAGAATGTGGAAGTCAAGCATCACTGGTAAGCGGGTAGGTGACCACTTTGATCAGCTTGCCTAGATACCGAGGGTGTGCGGTATCAGTCCTCCTTAAACTGTTAAATCGTTTCGACCTTAAGTGCTCAGCTTCACGCATACCCCATTGTGCACCTCTAGTGCGACATAAATGACTACCTGCCTTAAAACAATCAATTGATTCTTAAATGTATTTAATTTTTCTCTTTTTGGTAATTTGAATATGCGATTGAGTGACACGTTTTTACTCAATTTAATCATTGAAACTTTCAATGCTGTTGCATTTGATGAAATGCGTGTTTTAATATCGGAATTTCACATTTTATTTGTGATTGGCTTCAGTCGGGAGATGGATTTCTTTGAGTGAATACCCTTCCTGAAAGGAGTTCAGTATTAGTGTCAGTACTGACCAGTACCGAGTAAAGTTGTCTGGCCTAAGTTTGATTGTTTATATTATGACTTTCCATTTTTGAATCAAAGTTAAATTTTAGTGTTAGTTCATAGAAACCAAACCACAGTTATCATAGGTGTGTTGTTCATGTCGGCAGGCAATTACCACAAATATGATTTGACATCAGGGTTGGGTTTTTGACATGACAGTGGTAAAAACAATGTTTTTACCGGTAAAAACCGTCAAAAACCTACTGTTTTCTTTAAGTTATGGCATATAGTGGACAATATATTATTTTCACATAATTGCCTTTATAAATGAATGTTGTAAATGATTGCTATTGATTTTGAAATTATATACATGTATTTTTATAGAAGGATATACATTCATTCAAAAATATTGTAATATACTTATTGAAAATAGTGATACTTACTTTTATCATTATAGCTTGATTTGCAATGGATTCAAAATTTTGCATTTCTTAATTGTTAGAAATAAACTAACAAGCAAAAAAGCTTGGAACTATTAATAAATTCAGGAACTAAAAAGAAGAATTTAAAATTTGGCATTTCTTAAATATTAGAAATAAGCTAAACAAAACTTTCAAAACTTGTAACTACTAACAAACTCTAAGTTAAGAATTACTGCTATTTTGTCAAGTTAAAAACTTTTATTCAGTTGAAGAAGCGCATTAAACAAAACTTAATTACCAACAAAATTGCATGTTCCGTAGTCGGAGTCACTGTGCCGAAGCATATGATAGCAAGTGACTAATTTTGTGCATTTTTCATTGCTTGGAAATGTTGAAAATTTTGTTTAGCATCCTAATATTTTACTTCAATTAGTATGTTTTGATATAATCATGTTGGGAAAATGCAAGAATTTGTTCTTAAATATCTTTTAACAACTTTTTTTCTAATTTTATTGCCCAAAAAGGAATTAATTTTAAATTATAAGCAGTTAAACTCAAATAAAAATACAGTTTTACCAAAACTCTGGGTTTTTGACAGAGGGTTTTTTGACATGACGGTAAAAACCATGGTAAAAACCGGTNGTTAGAAATAAACTAACAAGCAAAAAAGCTTGGAACTATTAATAAATTCAGGAACTAAAAAGAAGAATTTAAAATTTGGCATTTCTTAAATATTAGAAATAAGCTAAACAAAACTTTCAAAACTTGTAACTACTAACAAACTCTAAGTCAAGAATTACTGCTATTTTGTCAAGTTAAAAGCTTTTATTCAGTTGAAAAAGCACATTAAACAAAACTTAATTACAAACAAAATTACATGTTCCGTAGTCAGAGTCACTGTGCCGAAGCATACGATAGCAAGTGACTAATTTTGTGCATTTTTCATTGCTTGGAAATGTTGAAAATTTTGTTTAGCATCCTAATATTTTACTTCAATTAGTATGCTTTGATATAATCATGTTGGGAAAATGCAAGAATTTGTTCTTAAATATCTTTTAACAACTTTTTTTCTAAATTTATTGGCCAAAAAGGAATTAATTTTAAATTATAAGCAGTTAAACTCAAATAAAAATACAGTTTTACCAAAACTATGGGTTTTTGACGTGACGGTAAAAACCGTCATGCATCAAAAACTTGCCAACCCTGTTTGACATCAGTGGTTTATGTCACAAAAATAAAAAATTATAACTATGAGATAAATAATAATTATGAGACATAGTGCATTTTTCGCCTGTGCTAGTGGTTAAAGTATAAATGCCAACTGTATTTTCCTTTCTGCTGGTTTGATAAAAATTCTCCTAGTTTTTGTACATTTTAGAAAATTTCCTAAAATTTAGTAAGTCTCTTAAAAAATCCCTATTGCAAATAGAATTTGCGCACAGATTATTGCTTGCTTGAATATTAAAATAAGTATTATGTATAATAAAGCTAGCCTCATTTTTATGGATCAGTTTAAAATTTTTTGTCCTAAAAGTTTTAACTTATTTTTATTCAGAAATCCCTTTTTAAATTAATTTTTTTAAAAACTTTTTAACTGTCTTTGATGAATTTGCCTATTGCTATTCAAAATTATGCTCAAACATAATACATAACATTTCAAGTTCATTTAATATCCGTCATAACTTGAAAATATTGCAGTTTTTCTATTTTGATGACTATAAAATTCCCTATGCATAAAATATTTAGTACATTGTGCTACAATTATCATGAAATTTATGTTATTTCGTAAAATCTATTGCATGTTTTTCCCATTCATGTTTGCAGCTATGTTAAAGTATACTTTTTTCTGTGTAATTCAGTGTATTTGTTTAATATGTAAAGATTTAATAGACAAATTTAAAATTTTGAACTGTGAGACGATACACAAATTTTACTGAATTTTAGGATTTTTGGTTGATGAAGTACGGTTTCTTTAAAAAAATATTCTAATTCAATTAACACAGAAGTTTTGAAATGCTGAACTGAGGTTTCGTTCTCAAATTTAAGTATATTTTTAAAAAATATGGTTAAATTGCATTCGTTTGAATCAAAAATATCAAATTCTGTTTTTACAAACAAACAAAAAAATTAATTAGCAATTTTAAACAAAAGAATTAAATTATCTGAAAAATACTTAGTAACAATTGATTCCATTTGTAATTTCAATGACTAATGACATCTTGAAACAGCTAACAGGAAATTTTATTTAATATATTATTGCTCTTTAATCTTATATACAATTCTTTTGAGTTGTATTTTTTTATCTATTTATTTTTTTTAAGTTCAATATGTACTTTGAAAAATGTTTCTGAAGTTTCAAGTTTTCCTTTTTCCAAAATTGTTGTGGCATGTCTTAAATCTAGGATGTTTTTTTCATCCCCCTAGTCTCTCAAAAATGATACCAAAAGCAAAGAGATGAAATTAGAGAGGGAACATAAAGTTTTAATGGAATCACTGAATGCAGCTACTGAACTGAATTCCCAACAGGAAAAGGAAATTAATATATGGTGCTCTAAAAATCAAAGGTATTTGCTTTATTACTTGCATATTTGATAGTGATATACAGTAAAACCAAAGAATATACATAAGGGAATAGGTTTCTTAGACACATGTAAATTCACCGCTCAAAGTTCTTGGCAATCCATTAGTCCATAGGACAATAATAATTTATTTTAGTCCACCTTAGTTATAATTAAGGTGGTTAATTAATGACCTTCAAAGTTCCTGGCAATCAATTAGTCCCTAAGACCATTAAAATTTAATTTAGACCACCTTAATTATAATTAAAGTGGTTAATTAAAGGCCTTAAATGGTGGTTAATTAATGGTCTTCAAAGATCTTGGCAATCTATTAGTCCCTAGGACCATTAAAATTAAATTTAGATTATAATAATTATAATACCTTATATAACCTTAATTATAATAATTTATAATTAAGGTTTTTAATTAATAGTTAATGGCCTCTTAATGGTAGTTAATTAATGGACTTTAAAGTTCTTTGCAATTCATTAGTTCCAGGACCATTAAAATTTAATATAGACCACCTTAATTATAATAAGGTGGTTAATTAATGGCCTTCAAAGTTCTTGGCAATCTATTTGTCCCTAGGACCATTGAAATTTAATTTTGACCACCTTAATTATAATCAGTTATAATTAATGGTGGTGGCTTTAATTATAATCAAAATAATTATGAGTATTCCCCGGCACCAGAACTAATATCAATTAGATATGTTTTTTTCTTTCAAATTTCCTGTTTTGCACTGTTATTATCACTAAATTGCATCAACTACATATTTGATCATAATTGTAAGCAATACACATTCTTAGGGCTGTAATTTTTCATTTTATTAAATTTAATAACTTATTTTAATATAAAATCTTAAAGTGATATCTGAGGAAACCAGTGAAAATGTGTTCAGACTATGATAGTGATCAGCTGACCAGTAACTAAATTTTTTTAATTTAAGGGTAAACCTGAGGATTATGATACTGGTATGGTACTATAGATATTTCATTGGAATTCTTATATCATCTACGTCAATTATATAGGTTGGCATATTTTGAGATGAAATAAAATAATTACATGGTACAGGTGGGAAGCAGTGTGTACAACTATCAACAACCAATTTAGGCTGGGTAGCATCTGACTAACACTTTACCGAAACTTGTGTGTGTGGTAAATTTGTGTCTATTGCAGGACGAACACGGAAAATGGAAATCTGGGAGAATAGAAAAAAGTTAGGGAGTTTTATCAATTTGGGAAAATTGTGAAATGGAATTGAAATATGCAAAAAGGCATAGAAAATTAGTAAATCTGAGTTTAAGAGGATTGCCACTCCAAGTGGAGAACATAGAAAATACAAGGAATTTAAAAATCACCTAAAAATAACAGAGAATTTTGAGTTTTTCTTTAAAAACTGGGAAAATACATGGAATTTTGTTTTTTATTTCAGTCTTTAAAGAATGGTGACTTTTCAAAAGTCAATCTATGGGATATTTAAAGAAGATATTTCTGCTTTACTACAATATAGCATTTACTCAGCAATCTTATGTATTTTATGAAGTAGTGCATTGTTTGTTTTAAGTAGGTTAAGCTGATCCTTATTTCTTTAGTTTTTCCAGCAATTATAGCTAGTATAGATGTCCTAATAAAACTCAGTCAAGAGCACAGTGATTGTGTGTTTCCTCTTAATGTATTGTGTATACAGGGAAAACACAGGGAATTTTTTTTTCTAGATTTGTGTGGCAACCCTGTTTCTGTATAAATTAAATTTGATTCTTAATCACATGTGAGATTTGTAAATGGCAATTGGACTCATGTGACTATAGATGAACTATTCTACACTGAGTTTTTAAATTTCTTGGAGAAAATATTGCTTTCTATTTGCATGTTAAAACGTCTGCGAAGTAAAGTTTTGTTTCTTTCTAAATGTAATATTTTGCATATTTTCTAAAATAAATTTTAAAAAATAAGCGAGTTCCATTATTTATTGAATGCAATTTTTGAATATTAATTATAGTATTATCCAGCTTTCTTTAACTAAATATTTTCTCTAGTTTGCAGGAAAAGGTAAAGAAAATGGAAGGATGTATTGAAGACTTTCAAAATGAAACAAGTTCATTAAAGTAATATATTTTTACATATATTTTTGCATTTTAAGATCCAATATTCCGATTCATATTTTCTCGATTTTTATTATGCTTCTTTTTAGAGGTCCTTAATTTTTTTAAAAAATTCTTTAAAGTCCTCAATTTTTGCTTTGATAAATGAGTGAAAACCGTCTATTATTTAATTGGTTACATTTATTTCTTACAATCTTCTTCCTTAAACAATCATAAGATTTCAAAACCTCAATTTTTGTTTTTGATCAAACTTTGTCGATCAATTTCCTTAAAAAATTCATATTTAATTTTTTACATTAATTTATCCTATCTTAATTTGTTAATGTTTTTAAGATAAATTTGTGACGCATCCCTTTAAATTTTAAAATTTTCAATCTTAGGAATTTAACATCCTTCACTTTTTTTTCAATTATTGTCCCCTTGTCACTCGAAAAACTTTTGAGATAGTATAATTAATTATTTTTATTTATCTCAATTAGGAAGTCATTGGATCAACAATTGGAAAAGTATAATTCAAGTATTAGGAATGCAGAGAATGAAAAAATACAGTTGATGAAAAGAGCAAAATTAGCTGAGGTACAAAAATTCATTTTTTTTTTCTTCGTGTATTACAGGGTGCATAGCGTTTTTAAAAAGTGCTTAAAGATGCTTATTTATGATTTGCATTTAAAGGTGCGTTTTTAATTCAGGATGTGTAAAAAGTGCTTAATTTTCTATATTTTAAAAAGAGATTGATTTTTCTTTTGCCCCTGTCGATTGTCGTTATAAATTACAAAAAAAAGCATGATGAGCAATTTTCTTTGCAATATTTATCAGAAACTAGTTATTTTATCATGACTATGTAAAGTTTTTGAAAATGTTTTGGAATTTTATTGATTTTGTGTTTATAAATGATAGAAAAAAATAATGTTTATTGCTGCACAGATCCTAATTATGATTTTTTTTTCGAAAGTGATTCAAAATATTTTTTGAGTGCTTGAAAAATACTTAAAAGGTGCTTATTTTTTTGTTGAAAAATCTGGCTATGCGCCCTGTATTATTTCTCTACAAAACAACATCACAATAGATGTGTTTAAATATTTTCGTTTTTTTTTACATTTTTATGCTAAATTTCAAATTTTTGTTTGAAATTGATAAGTTAAAATAAAATAAATAATTATATAATAAATGGGAAAACAAAAACAAGTCATTTTCTTTCATCAAAAGGAGTAAGACGAAAATTCTAAGATGCGGGAATAAAAAGGAAACATTTGTTTTGAAAAACCAGCAAAGTAATTATAAATATATATATATATAATAAAATCAATTTTAAATAAAAATGAATTTATTATACCACCTGGTGATGCTATCAAAATTAAAATACAGAAATCTTATTTTTAATCACAAAAATATTGACATTTTTTTATTGAGTATAATTGCTACTTTATTTTATAGTTTCCTGAATATAATTCTGTAAATATGCATACATTAACCCAATATCTTTTTTTCATTGGAAAAAAACTGCTGAAAAAATTGCAAAATACCAAATTTTGTGATTTCTATGCTGATCTGTTTAAGAATTATTCGTGAAATTCGATTATTCGAACAATTAGTATGTTACATTACTAATATATTATTCATTTCCGTAATTTTCTCATTTATTTTACATGCTTGAGATCATTAGATCAATATATTAATCAAAGTATAATAACATTTAGTTTCAACAAAAACTAAAAAAATTTATTAAAACCTATATTTTCATATATGAAGGCTTGTTTTTACTCATACTGAGCAATGAAGAGCAGAGTAAATTCTTATAAGAGTTATATTCAACTAAATTTTTTGTGCTGAGATTTGTTGCAACACAAAGTGGCTTTTGAACAATGACATAATATCTATGATATTTTTCAGACCAAAATTTCCGATGTTAAAAGTTTTTGCTCCAAACTTTTTAAAAAAGGTCATCAATTACTGTTTCCTATTGTTCAAAATATCTAATGAGATCACTGTAATTAATTAACAACGTTACAAACTTTTTCTTTCATTTCTCTATTTTTTGAAGAAGAAAAAAAATGTAATAAAAGCACTTCTCTCCTTTCTAAGCTAAAATCCAGCATCTCTGCTTTTAAATTACATAGAATACATAAGAGATATAGAATATAAAAATGAATACAGTTAAAAATATTAAAGTTTTTTCCTTTTCCTTAAATTTTTGGTCATGGGTTAGTCCCCTTGCCGTCAAGCTAACTGTAGGAGGTTTTCGTGGTCTTCCTCTCCATGTAGCACAAATGCGAGTTAGTTCCATCAAAAAGTCCTCCGCGAAAGCAAATTGCTCTAAATACTTGATCCAGGAGTTCTCTTGTCTTCTTAACTGGATTCAAAATTACAAGGCTGCGGAGTTGAGCATTGGTAGTCATAAACCCATAAAATCGGGTCGGCTGTTCAAAGATGGTTATAAAAAATTTTGCAAAATAATTAAAAGCATATCTAGACTTTACCTCATTAACGGCTGAGTTTGGTTGTGAGAAAAAAAAACATCTTATTATGATAAGCGTGATCATTTATAATCATTTAAAAAAAAAAACTGACTTGTTTGATGTCTTTCAAAAATACTGTGTAATTGATAAGGTGTTCTAAAAATTAATCTTCTTGATGAATCTTGTGTCTGAATGCATTACAGGTACAATTGCTTTGGTTTAAAAAAGAAATGTTTCTTTCAAAAATTGACAGCAAGTTAAAGGAAGCTAAATCAAGGATGAAAGAAATAGAAGATTTTTTACCCATGCAAGTAATTTTTTAATCTTTTTAATCAGAGGTGATTGTGCTCCGGAAAAAATATGGATTTCTGGATTTTTCCCTAACTGCGCTCCGGAAGTTTCCAGAAATCTTAGGTCCAGAAGTTTTGAGAAATCATCGATCACATTTATGTATAAAATTTCTTGAATATTTTATTTAAAAATATTAGAACTAGGCCATGGCACAGAATAGATCAAGATGGCAAAAACTTATTGGGACGGTCTTGGCCTGTCATAGGCTGTAGTGCCCAAGAAGAAGAATTAGAATTTATACTTGGCGTCTTTCATTTGTAAATATTTTTTCTGGTAGAATGATAAATGTGATGAGAGATAAAAATTTACTTATACATAATCATTCATTTAAATTATGCTGTATATAATTTATTTAGAATTCAATGTTTTTGAAAATATCAATGATTTAAATTTATAAAGACATTATGCGTCTTTAATGATTTTACTCAAGAAATTTTCCGGGTTTTTTGAGTTTGACTCACAATCACCCCTGTTTAAGCTTGTGTGAGTTCAATCTACAAATAACCTACTCTATTTTCTATGTATATTAAAGTGTATGATGTTTAAGCTGATAAATTTGGATTTAACACATCTAAAATAGGGATAGAAACACTGACTTTTATGCTTTAACTGTTATAACAGCTCATAAATTAGTTATTCTAATGTTATTTTAATGTGTCACATTTTTCTTCATATCTTTTGAATAATTTGTTGAACTGCAGTAATTATTTCACAAAAAGTTATTCAACTTAAAAACAAATGTGTAATATAATGAGGAATCAATAGATGAATTAAATAATTTTTAATTTGTTAATAATGATAATAATTTTGAATTGATATGATTTTGAAAAATTTTACACTTTAGTATAAAAAATTTTATTTATTCTGAATTTTCAGATTTTTTAATTCACAAATAGATTTTCATGCTTCTTGACCAATTTAAAAAAAAATTTTTTAAGTAGTTTAAAAGATAAATTATAAAATGAATTATTGATTAAAAAATGAATTATAGACTGGTATTGAAATAACGCCCCATTTTGAGAATAAATCGTTAAATTGCAGTACTTCATATTATTTATAATATGAGTTAATCTATTCATGAAGGATTTAATCATTTCTTTAATCATTTGTACCTATGAAATTGGGAAATGCCTATAATTTTAAGAATTTCATAGATAGAAAACTTGTAGATAATCTTTTTTTTTTTTAAATTGCGCTTTATTTTTAGAATATACTTCCAACTATCTTCTTTATTAATCTGGCAACAGATTCATTCGAACTGTTTTTTCCTGCAATAGTCAACTGCTTTTAAGTTTTACAGGTTTCTGTTTTATGAACTTAGATTGGTTTAAGAGCGAAGCAATTGAAATTTTTGCTATGAACTTCTAGATAATTCATAATCAGCTGTTTTAAATTAAATGCTAAGGAAATATTTAAAAAAAAAAAAAAACTCTGTATAAGTTTTAAATACAAAGTTATTTTTTCTATGTAGCAACAAACTATTACTATTTTTATTTAAAAAAAATTTTTTTTTTTCAGTTGATGATTATGAATGTATTTTAAAAGGATTTTAACCTTCAAGATTTATGAATTAACGAAACATATAAATTATTTGATCAAGTATTTTGTATTTTTCTTTATCAAAGATAACAAAAAGAAAGTTAAGAATCACATGCTAAATTTTTACTGAATGAGTAAAAGGAATTAATACAATTACAGGAAATAAAAGGGGGGGGGGAAACTTAAAAGTCAAGGAAGTTTAACCGTTTTCCGTACCATACCAATTTTTTTGAAAAAAGTGCACAAAATCAGCATATTTTTTTATTTTATTGATATATAGAGGGAATTAAAACAAAACTTAATACACAAGTTTTAAGTTGAAATTTTTAATTTTTTTATTTGTAAAAAAAAAACATTTAATTTACAATCAGTTTACTATCCAACATTTATCTCGGGCAAATGAAAAAAGCTAAATATTAGTCTTTGTATGATAGTTTTTTTAAACGAGGGACAACACTAGGTGATACTTTTTGAACGCTGTAAAGCAGGGGTGTCAAACTCAAAAGCAAACTTGGGCCAAATAAACAATGCTTAATAGGTGGGCCTCAAAAAAAATCAGTGTTTACAGAAACAAATATTTTTATTTTGAATAGCACATTGTAATAAGCATATATAAAGTAAAATTATTGTTTGATATTTGACATCTCTTCTCTGCTACTATCTTTTCTATTTTGGGAGAAATTTTATTGGCCGAGACTACTTTCAAAATTGACCCAACGAGAGCTATTAATATGGTTTCGGACAGGAGATTTATTTTCATTCATAACAGAAAAAAATGCTTGCACTGATAAGTACTTCCAAACATGGAAATAATTTCATATGCGAATTTTCGAGTATTCTCAAACCTTGCCGGTAAATATTTGTAAAATTCAGGCACACCCACTTCAATGAATTTTGTCTTCAAATTTAAGTCGCACTGAATCTCAATGACTTCCATTTGCATATTACTGGGTACTGAGTCTATATGTCTTCCAAAGAATTAAAATCTTTAAACATTGTTTCAAATTCTGTTCTAAGATTTAAAATTTTTTCTGCATATTTTTGATAAGATGCAGTATTCCTGGAATGGCAGACGCCGCAAGCCAATTAGAATTTTATATTTTCGAACGTACAATTTANTTGCATATTACTGGGTACTGAGTCTATATTTATTGAGAAAATCAAAGAAAACAAACAAAATTTGTCTTCCAAAGAATTAAAATCTCTAAACATTGTTTCAAATTCTGTTCTAAGATTTAAAATTTTTTCTGCGTATTTTTGATAAGATGCAGTATTCCTGGAATGGCAGACGCCGCAAGCCAATTAGAATTTTATATTTTCGAACGTACAATTTAAAATAATCCGTATAGTTTATAAATAAAGTATATTAGAATTTTATATGCTAGTTTCCTTTTTAATTCACATTTCTATTTTATTTTTACTTTGCATTGGATATATTGATTGGGCCGCAAAAGTGTTCATCTCGGGCCGCGAGTTTGACACCCCTGCTGTAAAGTGATACGCCATTTTTTCCTCTCTTTTTTTTTTCTTCCTATGTAAATCCAGCAACTAGCATATTATATACAATCGCACAAAACACCAAATGCTGTTCCACAATCCAACAGCAGAACTCCTAAACAGAAATTTGAAAACTTTCAATCACAACAGATAATCTTTCTTGCTTTCCAGCTGAGTAAAAACACAATAAAGCAAAACTTACTGACAAATTCTGCTATCGATACCCGAGTTGACTCTGAATAATAAGGAAAGCGGTTAATGTATATTAAAATAGATAATTAAAAGCTTACATTGTAAAAATAAATCCAAATTAGAAGTGTCCTCTCTTCAAGCGAGTCAGTTGGGAAGTGAGACTGAATGGGTTTCCAACCGGTTTACCCGACTGAATTTTCTTCACTCCAGTTCATTTAGAGGAGAATCCCTAGTAGCCGAAGCACACTACACTGCACATTGTTCTTTTTCAGAGACTTTCAAATTTAGCCTGACTTTATATCAGTGTTTTCATCATAGAAAAAAAAATGGGTGAGAATTTCTCACCCTTTCTCAAAAACAGGGTGAGATTTCAGAAAGTTAAGTGAGATTTCTAAAAACTGAAAAAATNGAATTTTCTTCACTTCAGTTCATTTAGAGGAGAATCCCTAGTAGCCGAAGCACACTACACTGTACATTGTTCTTTTTCGGAGACGTTCAAATTTAGCCTGACTTTATATTCACTTTCAATACTCTCATGCTGCCTATTTCAATCTATTGATTGAGGAGGCCGGGATAGCCTGGTTGGTAGGGTGCTGTTCCCATGTCCAAGAGTTTGTGGGTTCGATGCCCGCCGACTGAAGACTCCCAGTGTATTAAATGGTGACTGATGCACATTTAATCTGTAAAGTCGCAAAGTCCTCCAGGTTCCTACAACAAATCAATACATCCGGGGGTACTGATCCAGGAGTTTTCTGGATTGGGTTCAAAATGACAAGGCATGAGTAGTCATAAACCCAAAATTGGGTCGACTGTTCAACGATGGATATAAAAAAAAAATAATAAAAATCGATTGATCTATTTTGCTTTTAGTGTGGCACTTAAACTTTTTGTCTAATTTTTATTGATGTTTCAGGGTTAATTCTAATCCTTTATACAAAAAAAACTTGGAAGTATTGCACACTAGTATTAGCAGTTACATTAAGAAGCTTGCTGACATCCGTTTAGATTTACAGGTAAATTATTTTACTTTTTTGTGAGAAAGATTGCTTATATAATTGTGCAATTGTTAAATATTTTATGTTGTTAGAAAATCTTAAATTTGTTTCAGCTCTTGCTATTGAAGGATAATAGCTTCTATTAAATATATACTTAAAAGAAAACCTATGTTCTTTAGGGACTTTTTATGTGAATCCTGTATACTTCAGAATTAAACTTTCACTTTGTTTTTATTTTACATATTTTAGTCCTTTATTATTAAAATCCTTTGTCAAAAAAACTTGATTTTAACAAGTGCTGTAGTTGGCTGGTATAATAATTAAAGTTTTTTAAGTTAAATCTGGTAACATTTATGTTGGATAACAAAAGTTGAAAACTTATTACAGGCGTGTGATTCCTTCACTAATTTGCAAAATTCCGTGAATTTGAACACTGTTGACTTGAGGAAATTCAATTTTCCTCCGAAATTATTCCGAAAATTTAAATTTTTTTTTTTACTTGCGCAAAATCTTGCTAACGAGACATTTATTCTGCCTGCACCAGCCTCTTTTCTTTTCTCTCTCTATTTAAGTTCTCATTCATGCGCAATAACTATTTTTTTTTACTCTGATTTGTTAGAGAAAAAGACAATTTCAGATAAAAATTCCATAATAACTTCAGCTAGAATTAAGGAACTACTGATGCAAGCAAAAGGTATAAAATTAGTAATCTAAAAAATAAGTTTGGGATGGTAAACATTTAAAATATTGTTAGCTAAAAAAAATTCTGTTTTTATCTTTTTTTTTACTTAGGTTTTAATGCAGTGATTCTCAACCTTTTTTTTGTTGCAGCACACTTTTAACGATTTCGAAATTTGGCGTCACACAATGAAAAAAAATTAGACTAATTGTTTACTTACCTATTATACACTGTTAAATAGTTTGTGATAATAATTTTGAGTGTGAAATAAAATAATATGTACTACAAAAACATGTTTATTAAGGGATTAATTATTTCTTTCGACTATTTTTTTATTACTTAGTAACAGTTATTTTTTTTTTTTTGCTAGTTATTAATTGTTAGCTTGTTTTCTATATTAACTGTTAGTTTTTTTTTTACATTAACTGTTACTTTTTGTGATTTCTTGTTAACTAGTTTTTTTTGCTAATTTTTAATTGTTAGCTTATTTTTTTTTGTTAGTTTTCCTTTGTTAATTTGTTTTTATATATTTGTGTTTTTAGTTATATATTGTTAATTTGTTTAGTAATTGCATAGCTTACTGTAATGGTTAGCTTTTATTTCCGTTTGAAAGTTAATATTTAGTTTGCTTTCCTTTGTTAATTAATAATTTTAATAGTTATTAAATTTCCTACTTATTTCAGAAAATTTTTTTAAAATTGTGTGTCAAAGAAAATTTAAACACTTCCATTTTATTTTAAGATTGTCGGAGACAAGACGATCACCGACAAAGATGTTCACGTGGTTAAAGCGTGGGAAAATTATAAAAAGTTTATATATATAATAATAATATCTATATATATATATATACACTTTCTTTAATTTAAACTTTACTCATAATAAAAAGCATTATAATTTTTATTGTATCATTTCCAATATTTGGCGGCACACAAAGATGCCGCGGCCCAATGATTGAGAATCACTGGTTTAATGAGTAGCAATATTCAGGACTCCCATGGGTCAGGGAAAGCCTGGAGTTGTCAGGAAAGTTAATTTTTTTTTCTTCAAAAATCTGGAAAATGTGTACATCATACCTGGAAAGGTATTAATCTTAGAATTACCTGTAACAGTAATCAGTTATTGAGATTTGAGTTAATTAATTCTAACATCTACTACTATTATTTGTGGTAAAAATTTCTAGTGAAGCCTTATTCAATGATATTTTTTTTCCACCAAATCGTAATATTTGTCATTGCGCAGAAAAAAGATCAAAGCTTTCTGATTAAAAATGACGTGGTGTAAATATGGTCTGGATTTTCTTATTCTGAAATTTGGTCTTTTTTTCTGAAATTGGGAATCCTGAATTTTGTTTCAAATTCCAAATAGTTGCAAAAGAATTATTTAACTCATATTTACTTCTTTTTTTAAATTTCGCTATAATTAATTTTTAATATGATATTACGACATGGAATTTTTGAATTGCACTTTTCAGTGAATAATTTACAATGCTCTTGATGTCATCAGAAATCCCTGTTCCAACTTTGATGGCATAATTTTCAATTCCGATGTTATTACGATACACAAATTTTAAATGGCGCGTTTAAGTTATCACTTTGATACGCTTGATTTGCATTGATACGATTGTAAATCTATGCATTTTATAGACTAATATTGCTACAAATTTTCTCAATATTTTTTTTTAGATATTGAGATATTTCATACATTATTATTACGACGCACAAAATTCAATTCGTACATTTATTAGACGCTTTAGCTACAATACCACTGTTTTTTCAATTTACTTTTTTCTTCGTTAAATATTCTCATGGTTATTTAAATTCGGATGTTTTCAAAAAATGTTAGGAAATGAGAAATTCAAATCACTTCCTTTTTGCACACTCCATTTGCAGTAAAACCATGCAGAGTTATGATCAGGGTTGTTTTGGGCAATTATTGCTGTTGATGTTTGCATGATTTTTCCAAAATTCCAATTTCATGATACGATAATTGCACACCTAAGTATTCACTATTTGACGTGATAAATCACTGCTAATTTTTGCATATTTTTTAAATCTCAATGTTTTTAATTAACAACTTTTTTGACTTGTTCGATTTGTGTGATTTTCTCATAAATACACATGATTTAACCATCTATCTTTTCTTAATTATTGCAATAAACAGTTTCTAAAATCTTTTTTTTTCTTTGACCCCTTTTTTAATGTGAAGTTTGCTAAATACTAATCTATATAATTCTAATCTACTAAAGTGCAAAAAAGGAGGAATGTGTAATTTTTTTAATGTATAATGTTATTTTATATGTTGATGAAAAGAATGTATGTAAAAAAAAAATTTCCTTTAATTTTGTAAATGTTACTTTCGTGCATAAAAAGTTATATATTGTTCGAGAAAAATATTTCAGTATGCAAAAAAGATCTATAAATTGAGAAGAAAAAAAATTTAGATAATTCCTTCTTCCAGAAATCGCATGTCTGTTATTATTAGGTAAAATTATATTAAAATGTCTGCATACTGCAATAGATTTCATGCGTTTTGAGAAAAAGAGAGTATGAATCCTAATCTATATTTTGTAGGAATCATAATCTATATTGTTTCTGCATAACAGGACATCAGCTAAAATAATTGAGGAAGTTTAATTTATACACATTTTAATGAAGAAAACAGATTTTATGTTTTTTTTAATAAAAAAGTTTTTTTTTAATAAATTCTAGCAATTAAAATTATTTTATTTTCTGTAAATATGCTAAATTTTTTTCATAAAAATTTAATGCAATGAAGATTATCATTAAGATTGTCATATTACTTAAAAAAATTTGTTCTTATTTAGGCAACTATTTTCATGCTTTAGGCTGATAAAAGCAACTATTTTGTTCCATTTTTTTCGGTGACAACCCTGTATGATAAAAATATTTTTGAGCTTATAATGGATTTTATGTTGTATTTATTTCCTGAAAACTGTTAAATGATCAAATGCTTTAAATTTATTTGAAGTTTGCTTTTTAAGTAAGGATAATAAATTCATACTTAAATATTTCTAATAGGCGAGATATGATGAACAAATAAATGCTGTGAATAATGGAGCACATGTAGAATCTTTGCCACCTATTGAATCTAAGGAGCTACCAGAAATTCCTTGCTTTACGACACAATTCCCTGCTACCAATCCGGTATATTCTTTTTTTCTTTCTGTTTTCACGAATTGAACTTTTTCAAATTTTATTACTTGAGAACTATGGCTGATTCTTTAAAATGGGTATTTTTATCATTTAGAAATACATTGAATAATGAAATGTAAACATTTTTATGCCTAGTTCAATAAAGTTTATCTTTCCCAAGAGTTGGACAAAAAAGTTTTTTAAATATTTTCGAAGAATTGTTTTAGATTTGCTATGATTGAATTTTCTAAATGCAAATTGACAAAGTTTGTGGAATATGAAGAAGGAAAAAAATTGCTTATATATTTTTTTTAATCAAATGGGTGCAACTAATAAGCTCTGCAGCGCAAAAGTGTTCCGGCATGCCATCTAGCACTCCAGATTATCACAGTGTCTGCAGTTTATTTTTCATCCTCATTGATAAACAATAAGCAATTGTTTTTCTCTCTTTTCAAATCTAACACCCAAAACAATCTATCAGGCAGGTGTAGCACATCCGTAAGATAGTCGCTGAAACACAAGTTTGTTTGGAAGGTTTCAATTTTTTCACCAAAAAAATATCTGCGTGAATAACATATCAATTTGTCTGCAAAGGTATAGAATTCTTTTTTTATGATTTTTACAGAAAAATAAAATATTCTGCAGCGTATTTTGAGGGATGAATCTTTTAGGTTGTTCGGCTTCTAACTATACGACTTGAAACAACTGAACACTAACCCTTGTTTATACTTCCTTCACAACATATAAATTTATTTCTTTTTAAATATTGTAAGGTAACAAAGCATAGTTTAGTAAAGAGAGCTCAGAGCAAACCTATTTAAAATTCGTCTGGAGCTGTAGTTTGAAATTCCTATCCAGTTCAACACTATCTACAATGTTTTCTTATGTTCTTATTTTTTAAAAGAAAGCATTGCTGGTTTTCAATTCGCAAACACAACGACCTATAGGCGGCGCTGTTATTTGAGGTGAATAACTGCTGGCAGAACATGACAATCATCAGTTGCACTGGAGATTTCTTCAGTGTAGCATGGTAACATTCTTTGCTTATTGTATCTTATTAAATTTTAAAAATAAAAAAAATTTGATATTCTTTCTTATGCAATTAAAAACATAATGGAATATCTTTTTTTTTTTTTTTTTTTTTTTTTTTTTTTTTTTTTTTTTTTTTTTTTTTTTTTTTNTTTTTTTTTTTTTTTTTAAAGAAGGAACATCCAAAACATATTGAAAAATATTTGTAAAATATCTAGTAATTAGAGTTAAAACCTAGTGCCTGATAAATCGTTCTACTAAATTTAATGATTTAATATGAAAGGTCTATTTAAACTTTATATTCCATACTTTTCTGAATGATATTACTTCTAACTTTAAAATATGCAAAAGAAAATTTGACAATTTTTATCAAAAAATTAAGTTTCAATGAAAAATCGTTATTTATAAACTAAGAAACCTAAAATAAAGAATGCTTATGTTAAAAAAGAAAGGGAAAAAAAGGATTCTAAATATTCATTATATATTGAAATAAAAAAATTTCATGTTGTGGTTGTTTTTTATTTTTTTATTTTTTTTGTCTTAAAGTTCTTAATCAGATGTAGAAAATCATTTTGTAGAGAATTATCGTCAAATTCGACAAAAATTTAAAAAATCTCTGTTCTTTAACCTTATATATATGGTGTTTATCCAAATTTGTCTTCAATGGTGTGATTCCAATTATAGGCTATGAATAATCCTATGGCTATGTATAATGCTGCTCAGATGATGGTTGCTAGTTCTCATTCCAACACTCCACCTCAAGGCATTCCTCCTGGTATGAGTGATCCTGTAAAACAACCTCCTGTAACTGTCCCTGCAGCAACATCCGTATCACTACCAAAAACTGTGAAAGAGAATGTAGCCTCGACTTTTTCCACAAGCTGTGCCGCAATACCTCCTCCTGTATCTAGTTCCTTTTCCCCAAATGGTGAGAGAATTCTTCTTCTGTGTTAAGAATCGTTTGGTGGAAAACAACGCATGAAATTAACTATGATTCACTAGCATTTAAATCTGATCACTATAATGAATTGTCAGTCTTATCCCGATCAGCCGTCATTGCAAAAGGATGGCATGCGGTTATTTTTTTTATTTTTTTTTTCCGTTAGGAATCTTTTGATCTAGGTTTTTCTGAGAGGTACCTATTTTGTGAAAATTTAGACATAATTTGTGGAAATTAAAAATTATATTAAAAAACCAATACAAAAATATGAATTTATCATTTCTTACGGGATACATAAATAAAATTTTAAGAAAAAGTATTTTGTGAAACTACTGTTTTTCCTTAAGTTGAATTTGTGAAGGTACCGCTAAACGGTAGTAAATTTGCCCTGGACAGATGCCTGACTGTGATCCACTAAAATCATGGTGCATAGCGTTTTTAAAAAGTGTTTAAAGGTGCTTTTTTCATGGGGAGTTTTGAAAAAGTGCTTCATTTTCCCTTTTCAAAAATGAGATTTTTTTCTTTACCGTGTCGATTTTTGCCATGTATTATGCAAAAGCATGCTTTTAAAATTATTCTATTCAACGTTTTCACAATTCATTCAACCACAATCCATTTTGGCCTACCTTCGGTCCTTAATGTGTGATGGCGCCAATCATTTTACATGTTTGATGAAATACTCGGGAGTCTGAATGTGGGTCTACTGAGCTGGGTGAGATTCACTATCATGTGCATCTCTGCTGCATTTTGCAAGATATTCTCCATTTCAGGCTTCATTTTCCACCCTCTGAAATCGAACCGAAAAACCTCTCGATCTTTTCATGGTGGCTAATATAATCAAGAAACTAGTTCTTTGTCCGAAACTAGTTATTTTGTCATGATCATGAAAATTATTCATGAAAATTTATTATGTCTTTGAAAATTATTTTGCATTTTTTTTAATGTTTATAATGCTAAAAAATATTTTATGAGTGCTTTAAAGGGGCTTATTTTTTACTGAGAGATTTGGCTAAGCATAGTCACAATGAGCCATCATTGCAAAATGGATGGCATGCAGTTATATTTTTTTTATCTCTGTGTTAGGAATCTTTTGGTAGAAAACAGCACGGGAAAAGAACAACTCACTAAAATTTAAATCAGATCACCGTAATAAATTGTTGGTCATCTCCCGATCAGCCATCTAAGTAATAGGATGGCATGCAGTTATTAAGGTTTGTTTTTTATTTTTAGTTTCAGTTATGTGGCCGAACCACCATTTGGAGCATTGCTAAGTCCAATAAAAATATTTTCCCTTTTTGTTATATTCTGTCTCATTTATAGGTGGTGCTGCATCTAACAAAAGCTGTGATAATCTGTCATTGGAATTGGATGTAAGTATTATCTTTTGATTTAAGACTTTTTCTTCTTCGCATGTCCTCTACATTTAAGTTTTAAAAAAAATTATGTTTTTATGTAGTACAAAGGAAAACAAGATTCAGAAAAATCTGCTTCTTCAACCTCCCTGGCCTCCAGTCAGGTAAAATCCATTTCTCTTAAAATTTATCTGTTAGATTGTTTAATCATGCTCTGGCGGCCTCTTTAGCCCAACTGTTACAAAAAGAGCCATGGTGGGTTTTAATTTTTTGAGAAACAATTTGAACTTTATTTAGAACATTTTAAATCAATCATTTTGCTTTGAGATTGAAAAATGTTGGAGGGGAAATTTCAGAACTTTCTGTAGTAATTTACTTTTTGTATATTTTTATTTTTTTAGTAAAGGAGAGAAAAAAAATTTTGAAAAAAATAATAAACCTACTTGCATGGCAAACTACAACAATAACATTCATCCTATTCAATTTTTAAGTAAATGGGATTGCGTGATTGTAAATGGCGTACCAGGTAAAATTAATTAACAAAAAAGAAAAGAGAAAGAAAAAAATAATAATACATTGTAAAATTTAAACCCTGACAAATTATGAATCTGAAGAACATTTTATTCAGCTTAATATCTTGAACAATAAACATAATGGATAGTAAGTGTTTTTACAAAAATAAACTGACATTAAATTTTTTAACAGTAATCAAGATATTAAAAGATGGCAGCAATAATTATTTAGTTAACTGAACATGAAAACGATTTCAGTCAGTTCAGCACAACGATTGACAACAAAGCATAAAAAATGACTCACCTCTAAATTAATATAGCTAATGATAATAGCTATCGAAAAATAACAATTAATCTTGAACGTATAATCGTAATATCTTTGGGAGCTCGTCTAGAAAAGAAATATTATAAACATCTACAACACATCAAACTGGTACAATTCGCGCCTTTGCAGGGAAAAAACAAAATAAATGTTCAAAAAAAATACTTACTACTGCGTAGACTCCTACAAAAATTGTGCTGACATCTCTGATTTAGAATTAAGCAAAATAATGATATTTAATGAATTAATGTTGCTATCTTTTAAGACACTAAATTCAAATTTCAAATTAAATATTAATAAATGAAAAATTTATAAAACTAAACAGGGATAAAATTTTTTAGTAGTTATTGAGCCTGTAATTGGCAAATGAAACTAAAAAAATAAAACTGAAAAGGATAAAAATTTATTCTAGAATTCATCTAAAAAAAATTTTTCAATTATTTATTTACCACATCTCTAATGTTACGATCGCCGTAACTCTTCTTTTTGAAATTGTATCTGTTTTCATGGACTTTGGACAAATTCTGGTACTTTTCATCATCACAATATGTTAGTTACCTTTTTTCAATGTTTTTTTTTACTTTATGCTTTGCCTATTATCTTTAAACACTCGAACTCCTAAATTCTATTTTCTGAGTAACTACTATTGTTAATTTTAAGATTTCACTAAATTCTTTGAGGGCTTCTGGTGTTGCCATGGATCGTCACCAAGCCTACCTTTTTGAATCTTCTTTTTCTTTCGCTGAGAGGTCGCGTATGCGCGCTTAGAGCTTACATTCTGCGGATGCCCCCTGACGGGGGCAGGACGGGGTTAAGCTATTATTTGCATGCAATCAAAAAAGCTATTGAATTATCATTTTTCCTGCACGATCTTTTTTTTTTTCCCGATAAAAAATTGTAATAGGCTAATAATACAGTAAAAAAAAATTTTTTTTTCCTTTTACACATTTTATTATTATAGTGAAATTTTTTTCAGTAGATTTTTTTTTACTGTATATAAAAATAATACAACTTTTCTGCATTTCTTCCCATATTTAAAAAAAAATTAAACAAAAAAAATTAAACAAAAAAAATTCAGCAACAGTGTTTTATTCCAAGATTTTTAAAATAATTAAATTTAAGAAATATTGTTTAAATATGAGTTTTATTTGTGTTGTTGTTAATATACATTGAAGAGTTAAAATTAAAATGAGTGATTTTTCAACTTTTGCAAGATGGAAAATGTTATAAAACGCATTGATCCACTCATTCTAACAGGAAATCGAAGACAATTGGAATTCAGTGAGGCTATTTGATTGAAAAATAATGCTTATAGTATTAGGATGAAGTAATTTTCAGTCATTATATTAATTATCATTCACTTAAATTTATATCCAACTTGAAAAATATATGTCTGACACTGAAGTAAAAAAAGTTTGCATTAATTTAGTCAAGTTTGCATTTAAATTACAAACAAATTCGTGATGTGAAAGTTTAGATTGTGAATGAATAATCTTGCAATTTGTTAATGAATAATCTTTTTTCGTTTTTGTGCGTTTTACATCAGACAGCAACAATTTAATCCATTTCATTTGAACTTATTATAATCAGTTCTTATAAAACAAATAGTTTTTTCGATAGGTACTGGGTATGATGTTCTGAATATTTATATAAAAATTTGATGATTATAAACTTAACTTATGTTAAATACGAAAATTTTTATACGAAATTTATGTTCATTTTTTACTTCCGACAACATGGAATTGCCCAGTTGTAAAAATACTTAACTAATCTTAATTTAGAAACCATGTGGTTAGATTGGAATTCTTTAAATATTCTAATTTCTAATACGAAAAAAAAGAATAAAATTTAAAGTATTTTATCTAGTTTTTTTCTGAAGAATATACAACAAGAAATTTGACAATTTTGCATTTGCGAATACTGAATATCTCTTAAAATAAGTCATGCTAATTCAAAACAAGCAACATTATTTAAACATTTGACTTTAGATATTGGTTTAAAGAAAATTATATCCATGAATTTTATAAAAAGCACTGTTTAGATAAACTTATAAAATGGCACTTTATTGAAATGTAAAGAAATATAAAAAATTATTGATGTATAATCACCTTGAATTATTTCTTCTGCTTAATGAAAATATATTATGCAGTACTTATCCATGGTTTTTTTTTTGGCTCACTCTGTATTTGCTATTTGGTACAATTTGTGCAAAAACTACTTTAAAACCTTTTTTATTCATTGAAAGCAATATATTTTACGAGCTAAACATATGGTTTTATTTTCTATTCAAGATGATATGTTACAAAAATCTGTGTAACATTTTAAATAAAAATAATTTTTAATATTGGCACTTGTACCCACCTACACTTAATGAGGAAAAAAACATTACTATACGAACAATCGCGAACTTAACACATCTGTAATAAAAAATTAATCTGCAATATTATCCTTATAATATGTAACATTAAAAAAAATGTTCAAGAACGTTAAATAGTTCATTTTATTAAATGAAGTCAACTATAGTGGACTTGTCATTTGGATGAATGACTTCTTCTTTAAAACAAATTTTTATGGCTAATCTATTCGCAGCCAGAAGTAGAGGAAAACATAGACGTCCAGGGCTCAATGATGTTAACAATTACTTTGTAGTGTATCTACCACTACAAAAATACAATTCCAATTCACTAGACATGTTAACTCGATTGTATGGTGGGATACCTTTTCATAGATGAAGGTTGACATTGTCGGTAACGCCTCTCCACACATACTTCTTAAGTGTTAAAATTTGAAAGACCATTATGTCAAATGTGTGGAGGTATTCTATTTACATGGTTACTGCAAATAAGTAAGAAAAATAAGTTAAAAATAAATAAGTGTTGTCTTAAAAATAAGTGAGTGTTGTGGAAAATAATTTAAAATATTTAATAAAGGAAATGAAGGAAATAAAAATATGACCACCGAAGCCGACGTCTTCAGGGGGTACCGGCCTCGGTAGCCAAAAAAACAAAACCATTTCTAATTGAGGGAGAAGCAAATGCCTAAATTAACTCCCTCAGTACCCCGATGGTTTTGTATAGAAGTCCAGGAAAAAACGTGAAATGCGAATAACAAATTAAGAAAAGAAACTCAAGCAAAATCATCAGAAAAATAAAAACTCACTTAGTCACAGGTCAAACATCGATTTCACAAGCAAGCCGAATGAAAAGAAAACACTAAAAACTAAAGAAAACAACGCCCTCTATTACAATGCGCAGATGGAGAATAAAAAGAAAGAATTTTTATTTTTCTGATTTTGTTTTTATTTTTCTGATGATTTTGTTTGAGTTTCTTTTCTTGATTTGTTATTTGTATTTCATGTTGTTTCCTGGACTTCTATACAAAACCATCAGGGTACTGAGGGAGTTAATTTAAGCATTTGCTTCTCCTTCAATTAGAAATGGTTTTGTTTTTATGGCTACCGAGACCGGTACCCCCTGAAGACGTCGGCTTCGATGGTCATATTTTTATTTCCTTCGTTTCCTTTATTACTACTTTTTTCTGAAATTTCTGCTGCTTTTTAGTGCGTTTTTTTTTTCATTTAGAAGAAGTTTTATTTATTTAGAATTAAAAATATTTGTGTTTTCTTTTAGTATTAAAATATTTAATTTACTTTTTGCAGGGCACATCAACCAAAGGATCTTCTGGAAAAAGTTGTGACAAGTTATTAGGAAAATTAAAATCAAAATATCCTGCATACGATGAGTAAGTTTTTTTCTCTTCTCAGGAGAATTCATGAATGTGAATTTTTTAAAGGTTCCATAACTTAAAAATCCTCTTTCTTTTTTTTTTTCACGTTGATTTATGAAGTCATGAAATATTTCCATAGATATTGTAGTAAAAGTGAACTACAATATTTTTTCCATCTGCTGGTTTTGCTGAAAGATGTCATTTCTACATAAGTGAAATATTTTAGAGCCTTTTCAATATTGTGTTAAAGAATAAGAGCCTTTTTCAAAGCATCTGTGGTTAATTTAAGAAATCAAACTATCTATATTTTTTCCATCTTCTGGTTTTGCTCAAAGATGTCATTTCTACATAAGTGGAAACATTTTAGAGCCTTTCCAATATTGTGTTAAAGAATAAGGGCCTTTTTCAAAGCATCTGTGGTTATTTAAGAAATCAAACTATCTATCATTACAGTGTTGCCAATCAAATCTGTAGAAAAAAAAATCCCCTGTGTTTTCCCTGTATATATTCTACGCAATATATTAAGAGGAAGCACAATTACTGTGCTCTTTTGTGAGGGGTATATGTACAGGGAAAACAAAAGGAATTTTTTTTTCCTGATTTGAGTGCCAACCCTAATGTTGTATGCAAGTAATATAAATAGCACATACATGGACCGTAGCGTTTTTAAAAAGTGCTTAAAGGTTCTTTGTTTTGTATTATTAAAGGTGTTTCGTTATGTCTTATTCTCATTAGGTGTTTTTAAAAAGTGCTTAATTTTCCCTCTTTGAAAATGTGATTTTTTTTCTTCACTCTGTTGATTTTCACCACATATGATGCAAAAACGTGCTTTTCACATTGTTCTATTCAATGTTTTCGTAATTCCTTCAACCACAATCCATTTTGGCCTACCATCAGTTCATAGTGTATAAAAGCACCAATCATTTTACATGTTTGATGAAATACTTGTGAGTCCGCATATGCGTCTTCTGAGCTGAGGTCGGTGAGATTTTAGCACTCTTGTGTGCAATTCTACTGCATTTTGCAAAATATTCTCAATGTCAGTCTTCATTTTCCACCCACTGAAATCGAATCATGGAATCTCTCGATCTTTTTATAGTGGCTAATATAATCATGAAAATAGTGTTTTGTCAGAAACTAGTTATTTTATCATGATCATGTAAAGTTTTTGAAAATTATTTTGCATTTTGTTTATGTATAGAGTGCTTAGAAAGTACTTAAAAGGTGCTTATTTTTTGTTGAAAGATTTGGCTACACACCCTGACATATATTGTTTTTTTTTTTTTATATATAAAATTTTCTTTAAATTTCAATCACTGGTTTAATTAATTATTTAATAATTATTTAATCATCACAATAATTTAGTTAAATCAGTTAACAGCATTAGCTACCTCAAATTGAAATTCTCAATTACCTATTACCAAAGTTTCAGTGCATTATTCTTGTGACTTAGTGCTCTCTTTTTCTTTTAGGGTGGAACTGATGTCTTTTATCAGAGAATTTCGAAAAAATAGGAAAAATGGTCTTTCAGGCTTAACAATTGATAATATAGTTAGTTGTGTCGGTGCTCTCATCGATGCCCAAAGCCAGCCAAAACCACCTCCTAAGGTATTATTTGATATTAATATCTCTATAACATAAATACATAGTGTTAACATGTCTTAAGTCAAAAATTATAGCAATTATGATGTATTAATTTTTGTTCTTTTTTCAATTCCTAGTATTATTTCACACTCTCCCTCAATCTTGTTCAAATGTTCAATCGTTCATAAAATACTTTTTATATTCATCCACTCAAGTTCAAATACATTTTTTTTTGAACTTGTAGTTTAGGACACTTGATGTTAATACAGTTTTTTTAAAATATTAGTTCATGAGTCAATTTTGGTTTCATATGGGAGAAAAAATATTTTAATTATTTAATAAAAGTAACTAAAGTAAAATTTTTCTTTATTTACCTAAGTAGGAACTGACTTTAAAGTTTTTTTTTATATTACTTGTTTTCAATTGTGTTCGAATGAAATATGATATCCCCAAAATATGATTTTTCCATCATGTTACATTTATATCCCCATCTAACAACCAATTAAAGCTTTGATGCAAGTCATGAAGTACTAATAGTGATCAGAACTAATTGCTTAACAACAATAAAAAAAGTAATGCAATAAAAAAACTGCTGGTTTGTAGAAATTTCTTGCAACTACTTTTAAGTAATGAAATAAGGTTCAATTGCAATTTGTTTTTTTTTAACCTGATTGATTACCATTGCTTAGTTCGCTTAGTTTTAAACACTTAAAACCACAAGTATATAATTTTTCAGCATTTTTTGAAGAAAAAAAAATGTTCTCTGTCAAGAAAGGTATAAAAAGTAAAAGAAAATTTTTTTTATGTTCAGTATTCCATTATTTATTTTTTTTATGTTGAACATAAGTTGAAATCTCCAACAAACTTTATGCTCTAAGATTCGTTAATTAGTGATTATAGCTTTTTTTTAAAAAACATATTTTTCCCTAGTTGAAGTGTCAACTTTTATTTTGTACAAGCACTGTAATAAAACTTTATTTTGTCCATCAAAAGTCAAATGAGGGCAAAAATAACATTTCTTCTTAATCATAAAGATAAACTCAAGTTTTTTACAGTTGGGTGGATTCTGGATGGTCGAGGATTTGACTGCACTATCAAAGGTTATCCCCTTTGCAGAATCACAGCAATATTCCCGCAGAATTATTTTTTCTTTTGAAAAGCAAAAAATTCTTTTCTACAGAAATTTACACGTAAAATTTGAATCATGCATTTAGTTAATCACTTTTTGGCACTCACAACTTACGCCTATAGTATCGTAAATCGATATAATGTTTTTATTGTATTTTCGACAGTTATTGACATTGATTTTCATGTGGTTTTTAAATATCCCGACATATTTCGAGCAATGTGGAGAATTCAAATCGTGCAATTCAGTATTTACTTTTTAAGACACTGATTCTATCGAGTTTTTGGCAGTCATTGCTATTAATTTCTCCATAGTTTTAATATTCGATATTTTTTATGGGATATTTATTACAACACCCTAATCTCAAAAACGAAACACGCTTTTGAGTAATCCCTTTTTGAGAAGTCTGATTCTCGTGATTTGGTCATAGATCTTTTTTTTTTTCGGCAATTGCTACTACGGATTTCGTGATATTTAATTATTTTTTATTGTGATGATTTTTTACAAAATGCGAAGAAGGAAATAATTAGTGCATTCCCCCCCCCCCCATCAAAATGCGAGAATATCACCCATAGAATAAAAATTATTACATGTTCAATTAAAAAATTATGTATATTTTTTTCTTTTTGAACATAGCGCTTTTGTTATTTTAAATGGGTAACATATATGTTTGTTATTATTAAAAGTATCTTGCAGAAATATATTACTGCTAGAGAGTTTTGCCGCAGATAGCTTGAACAAATTCTGCCGCAGGGAATGTGATAAAGAAGTAAACTCTTACATTTGTGGCCAGCTAAATTGCATATTGATTAAAGAAACTATCTTTGTGTTTAACTTCAGTCAATGCAAATAATATTGATTCAACCATTTGAATAAAATTGCTTTCCTTCAGAAATTTAATTGTTGGTTTGAACAGTGATCATTTTTAAAAAAAAGTATTTAAACATTTATCATAATGAAACATGCTTAATATAGAGAGAACATCTTATTATTACTTGCCTGTTATATATTTTACTATTATTATCTCAATATTTTTAAATTAAAACCCCTTATCTCTCTCTATCAGGGTTCCCACGGTCCTTAAAAGTCCTTAAAAACTGCTTAATTTTTATTTTGGAATATAAGGGCCCTTAAAAGTACTTAATTTTGGTACAAGGTTTTTAAAAATCCTTAATTTTTCAGCATCACTAGAGTAGATCGGAACATTTTTTTAAAACAAAATACTGTTCTTTTATCACCTAGAATTAGACCATGCATAGAGGGCATGCATCATTTTAGGGAGACAAAAAGGAATGTGTTTGAGGGGGCTACAGCCAAGGGGAAGAAAGCATGTCCTTTTATTAATATATTAGTTCTTTCATAATTCTTTTAGGGGGGGGGGCAGTTTTAGGGTACCTAAGTAGAAGACCCACACTAACCTTCAAAATTGACAGAATTCAAGAAATTCAGTTCTACTGGTCATCTGCTTATAGGAATTAAGTAAAACCCTAAAAAAAAGAAGTATCAGAAATATTTTTTGAACTGGAATCCATAACGAAAACTATTGCCTAAAATCTTGAAGAATTTAATTAATTTGTATAATATTTCAATGTGTAATAAGTAACTAAATTGATTGAAAGCAGTGACATTTTTGTAAAATTCATGATTGTAATAAAAATTAAATTGATCTGTAATAAATAAGGTTTGAAAATGCCCAGCCCACCTATGTTTTTCATTAAAAATGTGTGCTATGTTTTTCACCTGGGTTTTTGATAAAAACTTCAAGTTTTTTAAAAAATACTTAAATTTCTTTCTTGGGTACTAAATAAGAATGCATGATTTGCTTCTAACAAGAAAGTTAAATATCCGTTTACTATTTATAATTTGTTTAGTTGAAATGTAAATTTATTTTTAAAGTTTTAGATTGTTACGCTATTAATTTTTGTTTCTTAAGGATAAGCAGACTTACATAATATTTAAATCTACTCAATTAAAAGATCCTTAGATTTTAATAAAATCTTTATTCAGTCAACATTGCAACTTAATATACTGTTGTTGTTGTTTTTTTTTTATTCAATTTATGGTTGCTTTAAAAATAGTTCATGTTTTTCACCAGATTGTTTAGTAACATCATGTAAAGTTAATTCCAAATAACAGGCTTGGCTGGAAATAATTTTGTGTAAAGCTCATCATAAATTGTTAAGTTACATACCGTTTTCAATATGGTTTTCATAAAATATTTCACTATTTTTTTACAAAACGTTACCTGATAAGGTGATATTACAGGATTATTTTATAATAAAAGAATACCACTTTCAGTTTTCAACTGTTAATTTGTGATAAAATAAAATATCAAATAATAATAATAATAATAATAATTAGAGAATATTACGAATGATAGAGGATGATAAAGAAATATTACTAGTAAAAATCTCTAGATTAAAATATAAATAATTTATCAGTATTTGTTTATTAAGGAACCTTATCAATTTTCTGGATATAGGAATATGTTGATACCATTGAAAAATCATTTTAGACCCTTTTGTTTACATGTTTACTAACTGATAAAAAAACTAATAATAACTAATAAAAAACAAATTGGTTTGAAAATTATAAATCTTCTCAGATATAATTGTATTTTTATTCTATAAAAATTTTCATAAAAATATTTATTGCAATGAATTTAAAAAATATATTGAGTTGAGCCTTATGAAAAAAATGTGAAATAATTTAAGGTGCTTAGATATTAGTATCGCTTGTTTTTACTCAAAATAGGACTTAATTTTGCATGGCACAGTTAAGAAAACTATTCTCAAGCATAACTCTTATTCAACTTTTTAATATTAATTATTTTAATATATACCCTTATAAATGAAACATTTTATTAATAGAAAAGAAAGAATTTTTTTCGCATAACTGAATATTTAGGAAGATTGCCCCATAAATGAATGTGATGCAGGTCTAGTAGCGAAATGTAAAAACTTGTAATAAATTTTTCAATGTTTTTGCCAAATTTCTCTATTTACTCTTTTTTTTTTAATATTCATGAAAATAATTGCAAATCTTAATTTCCGGACTTAATTTTGCAATTCAATTTCAATGAAATCATTAAAAATTGAATCTGGATTAGTTCCATAGATGACGTTAACATTTAATGATCTGAAAATGTTTTTTTTTTTTTAAAAAGCAACCCGGGTTTGCAAAAATTGCCTGGTACTTCTTTGACGAGCCCTGTTAATGAATGCAATTATATCAGTTCTTACACTATAATAAAATTGTTTATTATTTTTTTTATTTATTGATTTTTTTTTTAAAGAAATGTAAATAATTGGCACTGTTACTGGTAGTATAAGTATATTCGATGATTAACAATCATTCTATTTTTAAAGTCCTTAATTTTTCAAAGAAGTCCTTAATTTTTTCAAGAAAAGGTCCTTATAGGTGCTTAATTTTTGCTTTGTTAAAAGAGTGGGAACCCTGTCTGTATATACAGTCAAACCCCGCTATAGTGAACCTTCAAGGGACCGAAATTCCATCTCAGTATAACTAGGAGTTCCGAACTCCTTCCTTTTATTAGACATTATTTAAATAAATGACCAATAAAATCAAATACAGTAGGGAACCGATTATCCGGAACGATCGGGACCATCACTATTCCGGATAACTGATTTTTCCGGTTTTCTGAATCGCTACAAAAAGCCGTTTTTTTATTGTTAAACCCAACTAAAAAAAATTTTTTTTGGGAAATAATCTTAAAAAGAAGAAAAAACGATGAAGTAATACACTAATGATTATTTCCAAAATGATGGTAAGGTGAACATCTTTCAAAAAAGAAAGAAAAATCCTAAAATCTTATAAGGAAAAAAAAAATTTGTTTAAAAAATGGCGGGAAAATTTATCGAATTTCGTTCCGGTTTTCCGGTTTTCTCATTTCCGGATAACGGGTTCTGTACTGTACAAAAATGACTGAAAAACAATACGTAGTAACAAAAAATGTGTTAACTTATTTTTATTACTAATTGTCTTGTGTACAAAAAAAAATATACAGTAGGGAACCGATTATCCGGAACGATCGGGACCATCGCTATTCCGGATAACTGATTTTTCCGGTTTTCTGAATCGCTACAAAAAGCAGTTTTTTTATTGCTAAACCCAACTAAAAAAATTTTTTGGGGGGGAAATAATCTTAAAAAGAAGAAAAAACGATGAAGTAATAGACTAATGATTATTTCCAAAATGATGGTAAGGTGAACATCTTTCAAAAAAGAAAGAAAAATCCTAAAATCTTATAAGGAAAAAAAAAATTTGTTTAAAAAATGGCGGGAAAATTTATCGAATTTCGTTCCGGTTTTCCGGTTTTCTCATTTCCGGATAACGGGTTCTGTACTGTACAAAAATGACTGAAAAACAATACGTAGTAACAAAAAATGTGTTAACTTATTTTTATTACTCATTGTCTTGTGTACAAAAAAAAATATAGTAATCTTTAGCTGAAACGAAGCTGATTCAGAGAAAAAAAATTTCCATACAACTTCTTGGGTTGGCCTTTATTTAGGAATGGGAAAATGAGATAAAAGAAGCAAACAAAGAAAAAAAAATATGCTTATCGCTACATTCCACTCTATGGGTGGTTTTAAAAATCAGTATAAGTATTTATTTTGAAGTAGACTAAATTATTACCAAAAAATGAAGGGAAAAAAATCAGTATAAGCCAGAAAAAAGTTAATAATATTCTCACTTCTTCACTTTTTTGGTTCACTATATCCACTAAAAATTACATTATATATGTATAGCTAGTCACGGGGCCAAACATTTCGTTCACTATATCCGGGAGTTTGACTCTATATCCATAAAGTATAATTTAAATTAAGTATTGTTTCAATTTGTTTTTCTTTAGATGGTCGAAGTTAAGAGTAAAGTGATTGCTGTCCCCCCACTAAATAAGTTAGTGAGCAAGAAATTAGTGGAGAAAAAGAGCAAAAAACCGCCTCCTCCACAACCGAGACAGCCCGTGTGTCCATGGGGACCCAGCAAAAGTGAGGAAAAGAACAACTGGTCAGGTTCTGGATTGGAAGAAGGCTGTATTATTTGTTACGAAGAGATGACGCCCTCTAATGCTTACAAAGTGGACTGTGGACACTGTTTTCATTTGAAAGTAAATAAATATCTCTGCTTTTCTACTGTTTTCTCCTGATTTTTGCATATATTTTTAAAAAATGTTCGAAAACTGGGAAAGTTTAATCCAAGGTTGGCAAGTTTTTGCAGAGGTGGTTAAAACCACTGGTAGAAACCGGTTAAAACTGGCATGGCAGAAACCCTTTTCTGCCACATTTGTGGCAGAAATTCAGAAAATGACATAAAAGTAAATACTGAGTTTTGACATACAATAGATAATTCATAGGTAAAACAATTGAATGTCAAGTACAATTTATTTACAAAATTATCACCATTCAAAATCAAATATTACATTGTTTGCACTCTGCAGTAATCTATAACAGAAGACAAGTTTTGATACAGTTTCTATACCTAAACAATTTCCCAATTTGCTATGCACGAATGAGAAATTTAAGAAGATTCTCTAGATTAAGATTAAGAAGATTCTCTAGATTCTTCTTGTCAAGCAAGATTTGTGAAACTTTCATCTCTTGCATATTTTTTAAAACTGGACCACCATGTAGCAGCTGGGATAGTTGTCAAAACTTGCCTGGAAAAATAAGTTTCAGGAAATGAGGCTGATTTGTTTTGCAAAGCTATGACATAAGGTACAAAATCTGGATTAATATTGGCGAGTAAATTTCTAGCACTTTCTTCTTGAGCACATGATAATTTCAATCCCAAGTACTTTGGATGTAGCATATAAGTTAGCAAACGATAATCAGTAACTGCCTGTTTAAATCTGTATGTAAATAAAATGTCATTAAGCAGTTACTAGACTAATATTGCTTACCCCTAGGGGTATAGGAACTGTTTAGCGGGGATTCGCGTGCTTATGCGAAATATCTTGCTGCAAATGAAAATTTCAAAAAATATTATTTGAAAACAAAGCTATCCATGAAAATTTACGATTACGTATTTTTCTATTGGCTATTTTTTGTGAAGTTAACAGTTAATAATTAGTGGTGTCAACAGCCAGTTGTGATTTTTAACTTTTGTGCAATTTTTTCATAGTAAAAAATGCATTCATTTTTTTATGAGTGGTACACATCGTTACAAAAAATTTAGAAAGGGTACAAAAAAGTCATAAGTTTGGGAAACACTGGTGTAATCCATTACTTTTTTATGTGTGTGTAAAAATTATAAATACAGTAGTTATTGCATTTAAAATTTTATTTTTGTAATAAAAAAACATTTTCTAACTTTTATAATAATATTAAGAACAAAATGAAGCAGTCAAAATAATTTTCCATTTTTCTGAAATAAAGGTTATGGGATTAAAGATGCTTATTTTCGGTATATGTTTTGTAAAAGCCCTTAAAAGTGCGTTTTTCATGGTGCTTTTAAAAAGTGCTTAATTTTCCCTTTTTGAAAATGAGATTTTTTTTTCCTGTGTTGATTTTCGCTGTGCATTAATCAAAAGCATGCTTTTCATGTGGTTCTATTCAATATTTCAACAATCTATTTCCAAGTATTGGGGGTCCATAGCTTAGGAAAGCGCCAATCCTTTTACATGTTGGATGAAATACTTGCGAGTCCGCATGTGCGTCTACTGAGGCTGGGTTCTGTAAGATTCGAGCATTCTCATGTGTAACTCTGCTGCATTTTGCAAGATATATTCTCCATTTCAGGCTTCCTTTTCCATCCTCTGATATTGAAAAATTTATTGATCACTTTATAATGGCTAATAAAATCAAGAAAATAGTGTTTTGTCAGAAACTAGTTATTTTATCGTGATCATGTAAAGTCTTTGAAAAATATTTCGCATTTTGTTATTGTATATAGTGCTTAAAAATATTTTTGAGGGCTTAAAAAGTACTTAAAAGGTGCTTATTTTTTGTTGAAAGATTTGGCTTCACAGCCTGCTCACTGTTGAATGCAACTGAATTCAACAAGCGTTAAATCTGAATTAAATAGGTTTTTACTATTTATCTATCTTTTAAATGTTTTTTAACAAATTTCATAGCAATCTATATTATATAAAACGCTAATACGTATGTATCAATAAAACCGATGATATTTCTTTCCTCGCGTTGGCAACAGTTTTCATTTTTAATTGATAGGATTCGGCGCGCAAGAGCACGTAGTGAGCATCATATGGCTAATCTATATTATATAAAACGCTAATACGTATGTATCAATAAAACCGATGATATTTCTTTTCTCGCGTTGGCAACAGTTTTCATTTTTAATTGATAGGCTTCGGCGCGCAAGAGCACGTAGTGAGCATCATATGTCTAATCGGGTGAATTCTCACCGAATTATCAAAAAAATTCTCACAAAATTATCTTCATCGAAGCCGATGCTTTACATCCGGCGTTCAGTACTATTTCATATTGTTTTACAACACATGGTTTTAGCCCTCTGGTGGGAAAGACTTTAAAACAAAACTTACAGCAGTTACTTTTCTCAACTGAAATTTAGAATAGTGTGATTAAGAAATGTATGCGAACTGTTTTCAATTTCAAATTAATATTGAAATGCGCGGGTTTAGAATTTTCTACAGTGAAAAGTTTTCGGAACTTCAGTGTTCGAAAAAGTATACAAAAGCTAGACGTTAAGAATGTGTCCAATGAGCGAGCAAAGCGAGCATCGGATTGCGAAGCAATCCGAAATGAACTGCGAAAGCAGTTCCGGGGCAGGGGGCGAAGCCTCCTAGTATTAAATTAAAGTACTGTTGTTTCAAGATCCGTGTTGTCTGTGTTCAATGTCTTCATTTCTATAAGTACTACTGTGTAACTTATTGATTTTTTTTTTCCTCCCACAGTGCATCAGAGAATGGCTGAACAAAAAAAGTGACTGCCCAATATGTCGCGTCCACTTGCTACTGCCCGAAGACTACCCTGCATTGAAATAAAAAAAAAAGTGCCTTGTTATATATGTCTGTGTAATTGATATTTTTTATTTCAATAAAAGATTTTTATTTTTTATACTCACTTTCTTTTTGAGCAACCATGAAATTGATTCAATTAGTTTTCACATTTTGAATAAAGTTCTATCATAAATTCAATTGAGATTTGTGGAAAAAAATATATAAATCTGAAACTGAGGCCAAGTTTTGTGCCCGAGAAAAAATCCATATTTTTCGCTAACTGCGTTACGGAAATCGAAGGTCCAGAAGTTTCAAGAAATCATCGATCACATTTATGTATAAAGATTCTTAACAATTTTATTTAAAAATATAAGAACTAGAATTTGCATCTCTTTCATTTGTAAATATTTTTTCTGGTAGACTATTCAATGTGATTAGAGATAAAAG